>NW_022161226.1:0-20612 GCF_008728515.1 Papio anubis | reverse complement strand
AACCAGGACATAGACCCCTTTGCCATGTGTTTTTGCTTGGAGGGAAACATGGTCGCATGCATAGCATGTGCCTAATTTATATACCTTGAATGAATAATGTAAGGGAGATGCAGGATGGGGTTGAGTTGGGAGTGTTTTAGACATTTCCTAGGTGGTAAATTGATGTTCCCAGTTGAAATAATGAACCTGGAGTCATGCAGATGGAATTGGTCAGTTTTATATTCCACTGTCTGTGTTAGTTACCAGTGTATCTCCAGCGACAACCACAATGCCTGACATATAGTGAAGCATAATACCTATTTGATGAATAAATAAATCACTGATTTGACTAACAGTATGTGTTATGCCTGAACTCTCACTATGGAGTTCAAATACTAATGGGAAGGGTAGGATAAGAAAGGCCATGTTGAGTGGGAGAGGGGAGAGGAACAAAAAAATAACTAATGGGTACTAGGCTTAATACCTGGGTGATGAAATCATTACACTCACGCCTGTAATCCCAGCACTTTTGGAGGCCAAAGCAGGCAGATCATTTGAGGCCAGGAGTTCAAGACCAACCTGGCCTACATGGTGAAACCCCATCTCCATGAAAAATACAAAAAATTAGTCGAGTGTGGTGGCACATGACTATAATCCCAGCTACTTGGGAGGCTGAGGCAAAGAATTGCTTGAGCCTGGGAAGCCAAGGTTGCAGTGAACCAAGATCAGCCACTGCACTCCAGCCTGGGCCACAGAGTGAGATCTTGTCTCTAAATAAATAAATAAGAAAAGAAAAAAGAGTTGCTAGGACCCTCCTCTAGTTGTCATGGTGAGAAACCATAAGAACCTGACCTAAGACACAGGCAGTGGGAATGGTGAGAGGCAGATGCACATAAAATTGAACGTAGGCTAGAGTTGGCGATTGAATTGGTGTAGGAGATGACAGAGAAAGAGGAGACAAGGGTGACTCTCGGCTTTCCAGCTTGGAATATTGATAGGAAGAGGCACTTTTTATTGTGTAGAAAATATGGAAAAGGGGAAGGGACTGGGAGAGGGATCAGGTCCAGTACCAAGACTTATGCCCTGACCTACTGCACACATGCAAGAAATGGCCAGAGAAAATAACAAGGACTCAGGACAGGAAACAAGGGGCTGGCTGTGGAAAGAGGGGGCTGTGTCAATGAGACATTGTCTGTCTAAGAAGCAAGACAGGGGACTTCAGGCTGCTGCTTCTGCCTGCAGGAAAGGCGAGGCCCACACCGGCTGCAACCTGACCATGCAGACCACATATGACAAAAGGAGGCCAAAGCTGGGCCAAACAGGATGTCATCATCAGTGAACCCATCCCTGGGACACCTGCTGCCAAAAGAAATGGCAGAGGGTGACCCCTGGGGAAGTGGAGCCTCAGGGCCAGAATCTGGAAGGAAAGCAATGCCCCATGCTAGAGAGCATGGGCAGCAGCACACAGTGGGGAGGCAAGCTGAGCAGTGCAAGGCAAAGACGCCGCAGAGGACAAACTGCTCAGCCAGGATTCCCTGCACTCTGGACTGGGATGCTCTGCTGGACCGAGGTGGGGCCTCACAGATGCTGAAATGAGCCAGAACGCTGGGACACAAATCAAATCCCTCCATGCTGAAGGGTCCACGGTGTTGACTGCTGGCTACTTTCTGTCACCACCACCTGAGGAATCTTCGGTGGTCAGTTTCCCAAAGATCAAGACTGTGACACCATGCCTCCTTTCCTTCTCCCCTCCCCTCCCCTCCCCTCCCTTCCCCTCCCTTCCCCTCCCTTCCCCTCCCTTCCCTTCCTTACCTTCTCTTTAAAGTAAATCATAACCTTTTAGATCCAAGTTACTGAAAACTTCTTTCTATAAGTTTAATTTACATTTCTCTTTCAAATTGTATCTTTATTGGGACTCCCAATTCTGTCTCTCTCTTTTTTTTTTTTTCTGAGACGGAGTCTCCCTCTGTCACCTAGGCTGGAGTGCAGTGGTGTGATCTCGGCTCACTGCAACCTCCTGGGTTCAGGTGATTCTCTTACCTCCATCTCCCGAGTAGCTGGGACTACAGGCATGTGCCACCACGCTCAGCTAATTTTTTGTATTTTTAGTAGAGACAGGGTTTCACCATGTTGACCAGCCTGTTCTCAAACTCCTGGCCTCAGGTGATCTGCCTGCCTCGGCCTCCCAAAGTACTGGGATTACAGGCGTGAGCCACCATGCCTGGCCTAGTTTTGTCTCTTTTTAATCTATCCCACGATACAGTATCCAATATAATTTTGCTAAAGCTCAAAATCATTCTCCCTTTCTCTCCTTTTAAAATCTTGCAAACATTCTACATCATTTCTGGCATGAAATGTAAACTTCTCTGTAACTTGACCCCTGTTTACCTCTTTGCCCTCGAGGCTTGCAAGTTTGTTATATAGGTAAATTGCGTGTTGCGGGAGTTTGGTGTACAGATTATTTCATCACCCAGGTAATAAGCATAGTATCCGATAGGTAATTTTTTAAATCTTCTCCCTCCTCCCACCCTTCACCCTTGAGTCAGTCCCAGTGCCTGCTGTTCCCTTCTTTGTGTCCATGTGTACTCAGTGTTTAGCTTCCACTTGTAAGTGAGAACATGCAGTATTTGGTCTTCTGTTCCTGCATTAGTTCACTTAGGATAATGGCCTCCAGCTCCATCCATGTTGCTACAAAGGGCATGATCTTGTTCTTTTTTTAGTGACTGAGAAGTATATATACCACATTTTCTTTATCTGATCTATCATCGATGGGCATTTAGGTTGATTCCATGTCTTTGCTATTAGAATAGTGTTACATGAATGTAAGTATGTGCACATGTCTTTATGGTAGAATGATTTCATTCCTTTGGGTATATAAATTTGGCCATCGGGATTGCTGGGTCGGAATGTAGGTTCTGTCGGTGCTCCTTTAGAAACCGCCAAACTGCTCCCACAATGGCTGAACTACTTACATTCCCACCAGCAGTGTATAAGTGTCTTTTCTCTGCAACCTCACCAGCATCTGTTATTTTTTGACTTTTTAAAAATAGTCATCCAGACTGGTTTGAGACAGTATCTCATTGTGGTTTTGATTTGCATTTCTCTAATGATTAGTGGTGTTATTTTTTGTATGTTTATTGACCATGTGTGTCTCTTTGCATCTGTTTATGTTCATTGCCCACTTTTTAATGGAGTTGTTTGTATTTTGCTTGTACATTTGTTTAAGTTTCCCAAGTAGGATTTCCCATACCAGACCTTTTGTCAGATGCATAGTTTGTAAATATTTTTCTCTCCCATTCTGTAATGCCTCTTTACTCTTGCTGATAATTTCTTTTGCTGTGCAGAATCTCTTTAGTTTAATTAGATCCCATTTGTCAGTTTTTGATTGTGTTGGAATTTGCTTTTGGCATCTTCATCATGAAATCTCTGCCAGATCCTATGTCCAGAATGGTATTGTCTCGGTTATGTTACAGGATATCATATTTTTTATAGTTTTACAGTTTTTGATTTTGCATTTAAGTATTTAATCCATTGTGAGTTGATTTTTATACACAGTGTACGGAAGGAATCAATTTCAATCTTTTGCATATGGCTAGCCAATTATCCCAGTATCATTTATTGAATAGGAAGTCCTTTCCCCATTGCTTGTTTTTGTTAACTTTGTCAAAAATCAGATGGTTGCAGGTATGCAGCATTATTTCTGAGCTCTCTATTTTGTTCTATTGGTCTATGTGTCTGTTTTTGTACCAGTACCATGCTGTTTTGGTTACTGTAACCCTGTGGTATAGTTTGAAGTCATGGCTCCTTGTTTTTACTCTTCTTTTTTTTTTGTTTGTTTGGTTTTTTTTTGTTTTTTTTTTTTTTTGATACGATATCTCACTCTGTTGCCCAGGCTGGAGTGCAGTGGCACAATTTCGACTCACTGCAAGCTCTGCCTCCTGGGTTCACACCATTCTCCTGCCTCAGCCTCCTGAGTAGCTGGGACTACAGGCGCCTGCCACCACACCCGGCTAATTTTTTGTATTTTTAGTAGAGACAAGATTTCACCATGTTAGCCAGGATGGTCTCAATCTCCTGATCTCGTGATCCATGCACCTTGGCCTCCCAAAGTGCTGGGATTACAGGCTTGAGCCACCGCTCCCAGCCTACTCTTCTTTTTTCTTTCTCAGAGAAGAATGGGGTTAGGGGTGAGCAGGCAGGTTAGAGTAGTAGAGCTAAAGGCAGATAGAGATCCATCCAATTATCCTCATTCCCCTCATTTGCCCAACTTCACACACTTCTGTATTCAGGGCCTTTGTAATCTTCTGTACAGGTGCCCAGCAGCTGTCAAAGCAGCCAAGGCTTAACATAAGCACAGGCATTCCCTATGGACTGGTTGGGACACGCCCACAGTCTTAGTTTACATATTTTGTCTGTAACATAGATAAACTCATTACTACATATACAGTTCTGTTTTGTTTTGCTTTGCTTTGTTTTTGAGATAGGGTCTCGTTCTGTCACCCAAGCTGGAGTGCAGTGGCACAATTACCACTCACTGCAACCTGGACTTTCCTAGGCTCGGGTGATCCTCCCACCTCAGCCTCCTGAGCAGCTGGGACTACAGGTGTGCGTCACCACTCCTAGCCAAATTGTTTTTGGTATTTTTTTTTTTTTGTAGAGACAGGGTTTTACCATGTTGCCCAGGCTGGTCTCAAACTTCTGGGATCAAGCAATCCACCTACCATGGCCTCCCAAAGTGCCGGATTACAGGTGTGAGCCACTGCACCCAGCTCAATCCTGTTTTTATACTAGAAGAACATTCTCTATCTGAGTCTCTAATCGAGTCTAAACATTCTCTGATCGAGTCTTCCAAACTCGATTCTTACTGGTTTATATGTCCTGTTCTTTTGTTGGTCCAAGAAAATATCCTGAAATCTTTATTTCTTCTCCGTTCCCTCCTTGTTCTAGGACAGACTAGCTCTATCTCTTTCCTGAATTAAGTTTGAGTACAATTGGTCTTTGAGTGTGGAATAGCTCCTAGCAGTCTATCAGTCAACGGTTTCTGTTTGTGGTCACACTCTATGTTTATTCTGGAGACTACAGCATGGAAAGAAAATGGACTTTGGAGTCAGATGAATCTTGATTCAGATCTTGGCAGTGCCACTCATCAGCTCTGTGGCACTGAGCACATCAGTGGACCACTCTCTGATCCTCAATTGTCCTATCTGTAAAATGAGATGACACACCCCTGCTCAGGGCTATGGTCGGATTAGAGATGATATGTGTAAGACAGCTTTCCCAGTGCCAGGTACACGCTAAGTGTCCAAGAAGAAGGTACAAACGTTGCTAAGTCACCCCACTGGATCCCTCTGCACATCCAATGCTGGACTCTTCATGCCCAAGGAAACATACAGGACACAAAATTCGGTGGCACTCAGCTCAGCAGAAGAAGGCACAGGAAGGGGATCGGGGGGTCCTGGCTCCCCTTGTCTTGGGCCAGGAGCCAGGCCAGCCTGAAAGACTTGACACATGAACCCTCCAGCATCTGGGGGTGCCAATCACCAAGAGCAGCACAGTTCTTGTCTACAAGTCACTTATAGCAGGTGTGAACATTTCATCTTTCTCCAGTTTGCACTCCTCCCCAGGTCTCCCCGGTCACCACTTTGCACCACCTCCTTTCTCTCCAGCCCGTGTCCCCACATCGCCCCAGCAGCCGAGGAATTCCTCACTCAGCGAGCTTCAGGAGCCACGACATCATCTCTACCATGGAAATTCCACTCGCTCTGCTGAGCCCCCACATTTGTCCCAGGCCTCAGAGTCCCCATGTTCCCTAACTCAGTATCAGCACAGGACACAGCTGGGTTCTGAACCTTCTGAGTTCTGTAGCCTCACCTCTGAGAAAACCTCTCTTCCACCAACACCATGAAGCTGTGCGTGACTGTCCTGTCTCTCCTCGTGCTAGCAGCTGCCTTCTCTGCTCTCCAGCACTCTCAGCACCAAGTAAGTCTACTTTCGCAGCTGCTGTTTCCAGAGCTGAGGTGCAGGCAGAGTCTTTTATTCTACTCGTGGCTGGTCAAACAGTGGGATCTGGGGATGGGATGAAAGGCAGCTAGGAAGATTGCCACGAAGTCTGCGCTTAAATGTAGAGTCTAGTATTCAATAACATTCAAATTCGTATTTTCTCAAGAATTAGCAACTAGCAGAGGAAAAAGATGGGCTGGAAGTCAGACTGTTGAATTGGCTCTGCCTCTAATTACTTGTTCAAGCAAGCCCCTGTCCCTCTCTGTGCTTTGGTTTCCCCATCTGTCACATGAAGGGGATGCGATGTGTTCTGAGACTGAATCCAGTTCCAATCTTCTAGATTTCTTTCTCTTTGTCTTTTGTCTGAAGATCCAAAGAGCCCATAACACCTACCAGGTTGAAGTGGACGATACAAGGGATCGTATTTGTGGTTCCAGTAGCTACACAGGATGCTCAAAGAAGACACAAAACTAGAAGCCAAAATAAACAGCTCCTATGTGCAGTGTTGATCTCACCCTGGCCTTTCCTTTCAGTGGGCTCAGACCCTCCCACCTCCTGCTGCTTTCCTTACACCATGAGGAAGCTTCCTCGCAACTTTGTGGTAGATTACTACGAGACCAGCAGCCTCTGCTCCCAGCCAGCTGTGGTGTGAGTATCACCCCTGCCTGCTCTGGGAGGCAAGGGGGAGGGCTGGATTTTAAAAGGGGGCCTGTTTCATGAGGGGGGGGCTGGAGTACAGTGGGGAGGCAGCTCTCAGGGCCGAAGCCTTCCCTGAGTGAGGGACACAGGTCATGAACTCATTTTTCAAGTGCTGAAGGCAGCTGAGCAGGAGCCGAGAGAGAAGGGGTTTCTGGGGAGGAAGTTATCCAGAGGACAGGAAAGCAGGGGAAGTGGACAGGTCACATGAGATAGGGACTGATTTCTCAAACCGTGCTAGAAAGACATGTGGAAAGGTCACTGCCAGGCTGGCAGGGAATGGGGAGATCTATTCATATTGATTGTAATGCCCACTGGTTCCTAATCTGGGAAACCCCTGGGGCCCACAGCTAACTCCAGTGGGTGGAAGTTACAGGGAGTCTGGTTCCAGTGCTGCCCTGGGAAGGATCCCATGCACCAGAGCTGCCCACATGGACCATGGTCAGGCAGAGGAAGATACCAACCCCAGGCAAGGGATAAAGCCAGATGACCTCAAAGGTCTCATGGGATTCTCATCTGTCTGCTCCTTGTTCTACAGATTCCAAACCAAAAGAGGGAAGCGAGTCTGCGCTGACCCCAGTGAGACCTGGGTCCAGGAGTATGTGTATGACCTGGAACTGAACTGAGCTGCTCAGAGACAGGAAGTCTTCAGGGAAGGTCACCTGAACCTGGATGCTTCTCCATGAGAGGCATCTTCTCCATACTCAGGACTCCTCTCCACAGTTCCTGTCCCTTCTCTTAATTTAATCTTTTTATGTGCTGTGTTATTGTATTAGGTGTTATTTCCATTATTTATATTTGTTTAGCCAAAGTGTCTCCTATGGAGATGGTCCACCGTCACTGTTTCTCTGCTGCTGCAAATACATGGATAACACCGTTAATTCCATGTGTTTTCATAATAAAACTTTAAAATAAAATGCAGACAGTTTCTTTGTGATTTTAATTTGATTTGGGGGTAGAAGGAATTGCCTGGTACTATCGGAGGGGCAAACTACAGTTTCCAAAAGGAGTAAGAATGAGCAATTGCTGCATCCTTAATATGAGCTCTGGGCTGAGCACTCTTCATACATCTCACTGCGTAATTTCAACAAGGGTTTTAACACCCTTATGAAGTAGGGACTGTTGTCCCCAGTTTCACAGTTAAGGAAACAGAGGCACAGAGAGGTGAAGCGACTTGTTGAGGCTCGTAGGTCGACTTGGGGAGTGTCATGAAAGAATGCCCCAAAAAAGGAGGTTATCATTTCAACATCTTGAGGGGAAGTTGTAAACAGGGGAAGAAGCACAGCAAAGTGGGAAGAAGAGTGAGAAAAGTGTCTTCATCATCTGATTATCAGCATAACATTGGGAAAGTCATCTTGCCTTATTAGACCTCAGTGTTCACACCTGTGAAATGGGGATAACATTAACCATTTCGAAGGGCTGTTGTGAGGTGATATGTAAAGCACCCATCATGGGACCGGGCACCTGGAGGATTCTCTCCTTCCCTCTGTGAGCTTCAGCCTTTTCGCTTAAAATGGACCTAGCAGTTATCAGGGTCATCATGAGGATTAGATTAGTTAGTTGACGAATTAGCACTCTAAAGCCCAAGCTACTGTGAAGTGTTGTCATGAGGACAGAAGGATAGAGGTCTGTTTCTTTCTTTTTTTTTTTTTTGGCAGAGTCTCGCTCCTTCGCCCGGGCTGGAGAGCAGTGGCACAATCTCAGCTCACTGCAAGCTCCACCTCCCGGGTTCATGCCATTCTTCTGCCTCAGCCTCTGGAGGAGCTGGGACCACAGGCGTCCGCCACCACGCCCGGCTAATTTTTGTATTTTTAATAGAGACGGGATTTCACCATGTTAGCTAGGATGGTCTCGATCTCCTGACCTCGTGATCCACCCGCCTCAGCCTCCCAAAGTGCTGGGATTACAGGTGTGAGCCACGGCGCCTGACCGGAGGTCTGGTTTTGTTTGGAAGTGTTGCAGGAGTAACCTAAAGCCACTTCTACTTAATTATCCTTCAATCAGAACTGCCTATTCCATGGGTCAGAGACAACACGGCTCCGAAACAGAATTACATGCACAATAAAGCCTGATCCACAGGACATAGACTCATGGTCTACTAAAGCTAAAAGGAAACTTTAGACCATCTGGTCCAACTCTCTCATTTTATAGAAATTGAGGGCCAAGGCCTGGGAAGTAACTTGCCACATGTCACTCACCGAGTGCATAGCAGAGCAGGACCCTGGCCAGTGCCAGCTCCCAGGCTCGGGCCCTTTCCTGCACACCTTCCCTAGTGACACACCTCTGTGGTCCTCAAAAGGAAGACCGGTCGAGTAAGGACAAGGCCGAGACTACCTTGAAAATCCTTCGAGTGTTCTTAGTCCTATGCAAAAGCAGAATTGGGGCCCTGTACTTCTCTGGGGTCAACAGACACAATTCCCTTCCTGTTCTGCCCTTAGTCACTTCCATCATTCCAGAGCATCAGTGGAAGCCTCCTTCAGATTCTGCGGGGACCGAGGGGAGGAGGTTAGGGGGCATAGCTCATCCAAAACAGGTGTGAGGAGAGGCTGGCAGTGAAGAATGTGCCTGGCCATAGTTTCTGCTTTCATTTGCCTAGATCTGAGCTGTCCAATATGTTAGCCACTGGCCAAAGTGACTATTTACAATTTCATTACATTTAATTAAAATGAAATAAAATTTAAAATTTAGTTCCTGAGTCACACTATCGCATTTCAAGTGCTGAGTAGCCCTTGGTAACATGGCTAGTTACCACGTTAGACAGCACGGATTATGGACTTTCTGTCCATCATCGCAGAAAGTTCCATTGGAGGGCAGTCTCCTAGAATATTCTCAGAGCCTAAAGAAAGTGAAGGGAGGGGCAGTTTGGATGGCTTGTAAGATTAGGGTGTGGATTTGGAGAAAAATATACAATTCTATTATAAGGGGATGGAATGGGAGAGAGAATGGATGACCCCAAGCCAGAGACAAGGTATAGATCACTGTGGTAGCTGAATAATGGCCCCCAAGACATCCACATCCTATTCCCCAGAACCTGTCAATGTCACTTTATGTGGCAGAAGAGACTCTGGAGATATGATCAAGTTATGGATCTTGAGATGAGTGATTGCCCTGAATTATCTGGTCAGGCCCTAATGTAGTTGTAAGTGTCCTTATAAGAGGGAGGAAGAGAAAAATGTGGCAATAGCGGAGAAGGTAGCAATGTGACCAGAGAAGCAAGATGCTATGCTGCTGGCTTAGAAGATGGAGGAAGAGGCCAGGAGCCAAGAGGTGTGAGGATGCAGCTCTGGAAGCTGGAAAAGGCAAGGAAATGGTTCCTGCCCTAGAGCCTGCAGAGGGAGTGTGGCCCAGGGAAACTAGTTTCAGATTTCTCACCTCTAGAACTTTGAGAGAATAAATACGTAGTTATAAGACACTAAGTGTGTGGTAATATTTTGCAGCAATAGAAACAAATACAACCACTAACTGACACATCACCAATAGCGACCCCCAGTAGCTCAATGTGGCAGGAAAGGGAGCATTCTAGAGGGTGAGCCACACCTTCCTGCAGGAGGAACCCAGGGTGAGAGGGACACATCTCAAGGAGATGGACTATAATGAGGAGAGACGTCCCAAGGGGAGATCTGCTTCAGCAACTGAGTTCTGGGGCTGAGGCTTGACCCAGGGTCCAAGACCCTTAGGAAGCATGCCTCTTCTAGAGACACCTAAGGTGCTCTGAGGGGTCCCGGATTGCTACCTGGGAGAGTCCATCCTCTCATCTGTCAGATGCAGCCCAGAGCAGAGCCATGACCTGTCTCTGGTTCATTGTTAGTGAACAGGAAGGGCTAGGGCCAGAATCCAGGTCTCCTCCCTCATGATGGAGTCCCTTTCCCACTCAGCAAATGGGAAGGGAGGAGCTCAGCTCCACAGAGGCAGGACCACCAGGGAAGGCGCAGGAGGCCTGGGCAGCCTCATGAAGAAATGCTTCACCAGGAATTACAAACGGCAGCATGGAATCCTCGAAGTGGGGCAATGTGGGACTTCACCTGTTGCACAATATGAGACTGTTTTTTCCTTTCTCCTCTTTTCATACAACTTCCTTTTTTCACCCTGGGCCCAGAGAGCTGGAATCTTCTCATTCGACGTTCCAGTTGAGGTTTCTCCAGGTTTCTGGGTGGGGGTGAAAGCCAGAACAGACAAAGCAGGACACTCGAAAGGAACTAGGGATTATGGAGCAACCTCTAGACATCCGGCCTGTCTTCCTGCTCCTTGCAGTGCCCACCTCCCCCAGCTCACTCTCCAGATGGGAGTCCATTTCCTTATGTACATGTTCCTTCAGGACACGTTCATGCAAACATGTCCTTATCCCCCATCCCACCTCAACCTGGAACCCTCCATCATGCTTCCATTGACACAGGCATTTTCCTCCAAGGAGGCCAGGAGCTGAGCAAACTGAGGCAGGGATCAAGGGAGCAAGACGAGCTGAGGATGGTGACAAAGCCACAGCTCTTCCTGGCAGCTGAGACCAGCGACCAGGTGGCAGTCCTGTGCTGCAGTCTGCATTCACCCTTTACAGACTTGAGGGCCTTAATGCCGTCTCTTTCCCACTTATCTCTACCTGTTCTCCCGTCTAAACTCCTTCCCTCTTGGGTTCCCACTGAGTCTAGCAGACAGGAAAATGGAAGAAAAGAATTAAGAGACAAAATCGTGGCTGCGTTTTTCTACCTTTTAAATAGTTTCATTTTTAGATACAATCAACACTTTGTATATGTGGGTTCCACAACTGTGGATTCAACCAATGATGGATGGAGAGGAAAATACTCTGGGGAAAAAGCACAATGGGCCAGGTAATTGGTGGCTCCACCTATGTCCCAGCTTTGGGAGGCCAAAGTGGGAAGATCTTCAGAGCTTAGGAATTCAGGGGCCGGCCTGAGCAACATAACAAGGACCCTGTCTACAAAAGTACCAGGATTGAAAGCTGAGTGAGGTGGCACATGTCTGTAGTCCAGCTACTTGGAGGGCTGAGGCAGGAGAAATCGCCGAGCCCAAAGGAAGGCAGAAGTTACGGGAGCACACAGAGATGGCCTGACTACACCTCCATCTTGAAAACAAAGCTAAGAGCAATATCTGTCTGAAAACTGAAAACTAAAAATACAAATAAAAACAATGCAGTATAACAATATCTACATTTACATTTATTAATAGCATTTATTGTTTGATATTCTGATAATCTAGAGATTAAAGTATATATATGGGAGGATGTGCATAGGTTATGGAATAACCAAATCCATGCTATATGTTATGTCAGGAGCCTAGAAGGCATGTATGTATGGATTTTGGAAACCATGCAGAAATTCCACAAATTCAATCCCCTGGCGGATACCCAAAGAGACAGCTCTATATGATAAGTGTGTAATATATATACATATATTATATATATATATATGGAATGAAAATCAAAAGTAATTTTTCCAGGGAATGAGCTTGATGATATAGGACTTTTGATGGAGAATGGTCTGAGACTCTCCCCTTCTATGGAAACATTCCCAACTGCAGGAGACAGCACAACTGCAGGAAATATTTCTTCAGGCTGTATTAGTTGCTTCTAAATCTCAGGAGCCTATGTCCCTGAGCTCTCCTAGAGAACGTTTGTTATTTACAGTGACTCTGATTCATTTCCTTCAGGGATCCTCTTGTCTTTCTGGTAGGGACTTGAAGAAGGAAAGTGACCTAGCCTCCCAGCCTCATCTTTCTCCTCTGTTGAATGTTTCTTGTAGTGGTGTGTAGTTAGTAGCACTTAATATATCCCACATATATTTTTATATATATAATTTATACCATCTATAATATATTTATATAATATATATACACATATATATAATGTATATAAATATATATTATATGCCATACTATTAGTTCTGTTCCTCAAGAGAGCAACTTTTTGACAGATTTTGGTGCTGAGTGGTTCTGAGAGAAACAGGATATTGAGATGGAGTTCTTTCAATGGTTTGGGGTTTACAAGAGTTGGCTGCCCTTAATATGGTTAGACCCCAAAATGCTAAGGACTCTGCGTCTAATAGTACAGAGAACACTGATAGTCCTTGGTGTGAACTGTTTAGAGACTTAAGCAAAGTAAGTGCATTTGACATGCTCGATTCACTTCTTGTGAGTGGCAAGGGGTTTAGTGACTCTATACATAATACTTTGACCATATGTGGAGAACCAAGGAACATAACGAAGCTGGTTGGTTGCTCCTGAGTTCAATAGACAAAGTGATGAAAGAAAATGATGAACTCAGGGATTTTGTCTCCCGGCTTCAGAAGCAGTTACTGAGCCTCAAATCTGCTAAGATTGCCCTGAGTGAGACCCTCATCTCCTGTACAGAAAGAGCTGAAATTGTGAAAAAACAGACACAAACTCTTATGATGCAAGTGGCTGACCTGCAACAAAACGTGCATGTATAGCCTCACCAGGTGTCTACTGTTAAAGTGAGGGCATTGATTGGAAAATAACAGGACCCTGCAACTTGGAATGGGGAAATGTGGGAGGACCCAGATGAAGCTGGGGACACTGAGTTTGTAAACTCTGATGCACCTTTTTTGCCGAAGGAACAGCTTCTGCATCTCCAACAGTGGCAACATCCACTCCCCAACCCATGCTGCCATCAGCCTTTCCTCCTTTGTCTGAGGAGATAAAGCCTGTGCTGCCTGAGGCAACAGGCATGGCCTCCCCTGAGGCAGTTCCCAGGCAAAATAATACTGATTATCCTCAGGAGCCACCCCAACACCCCTGTTTCCTGGTCCACTACATTGATGACAGTCTAGATCTGTAACTAAAGTCCCGGTGGGTCCCTGGAGGTAAGGTTCAGAGTGTGACCCATGAGGAGGTGCACAGCACTTCAAGAGAACTATTTCAGTTCTCTAATTTATAAAAACAGTAATCTGGAGAACAGGCATGGGAATGGATATTATGGGTATGGAATAATGGTGGAAGGAACATGGAGTTGGATCAGGCTGAATTTATTGGTTTGGGCCCACTAAGTAGGGACTCTGCATTTAATGTTGCAGCTTGGGGAGTTAAAAATGATTCTAATAGTTTATTTGCTTGGTTAGCTGAAATATGGATTAAAAGATGGACCACTGTGAGTGAGCTGTAAATCCCTGATCTCTCATGGTTTAATGTAGAGGAAGGGATCCAAAGGCTTAAGGAGACTGGAATGGTGGAGTGGATTAGTCACTCTAGACCTACTCATCCCAGTGGGTAGGGTCCAGAAGATATACCCTTGACCAATGCCTTGAGAAATAGACATGTGAGTGCAGCACCAGCATCTTTGAAGAGCTCTATGATTGCTCTTCTCTGTATGTCACATTTAATGGTAGGAACTGCAGTCACTCAACTACAAAATGTAAATACAATGGGAATAATTGGATCCCAAGGTAGCAAGGTCTAAGTGGCAGCACTCAACCATCAAAGGCAAGGTGGGCATAGCTACCGTAATTGGCAGTAGAGGCAAAGTGGCAATCAGAATAATCTGACTCATGTAGAGCTCTGGCATTGGCTAATTAATCTCAGTGTTCTAGATGCGAAGTTGATAGGAAGCCTACTGCATTCCTACTTAAATTATACAGAGAACTTGCAGGTCGAATGGACAAAAGTCTAATTTGAATCATAAAAACACAGAATCGCGACCCCTCAATCAATTTCCAGGACTGAGCCTGTTTAGAGACCCAGAACCCTTTGAATGAAGGGGAGGCCAGGTCCCATTGAGGAAGGACCCCACTACATTACTGACAATTTAGGCAGTGAATCTTTGTAACTGTGCACTGGGGAAGGAGAAATGATCATACTTTTGGGGGACTTCTGGACACTAGCTCTGATTTGGTATTGATTCCAGGGGACTCAAAATGTCACTGTGGTCCTCCAGTTAAAGTAGGGGCTTATGGAGGTCAGGTAATTAATGGAGTTTTAGCTCAGGTCCGACTTACAGTGGGCCCAGTGGGTCCCTGGACTCATGCTGTGGTCATTTCCCCAGTGACAGAATGCATGATTGGCATAGACATACTCAGCAGCTGGCAGAACCCCTACACTGGCTCCCTAACTGGTAGGGTGAGGGCTAATATGGTGGGAAAGGTCAAATGGAAACCATTAGAGCTACCTCTACCTAGAAAAATAGTAAATCCAAAACAATATCACATCCCTGGAGGGATTGCAATTAGTGCCACCATTAAGGACCTGAAGGCTGCAGGGGTGGTGATTCCCACCACATCTCCATTCAAGCTTCCCATTTGGCCTGTGCAGATGACAGATCTTGGAGAATTACAGTGGATTATCGTGAGTTTAACCAAGTGGTGACTCCAACTGCAGCTGATTTCCAATGAAACCGGATGTGATTTCATTGCTTGAGCAGATTAACATGTCTCCTGGTACCTGGTGTGCAGTTATTGACTTAGCAAATGCCTTTCTCTCCATTCCTGTCCATAAGGCCCACCAGAAGCAATTTGCCTTCAGCTGGCAAAGCCAGCAATATACCTTTACTGTCCCACCTCGGTGGTGTATCAACTCTCTGGCTTTGTGTCATTATCTTATTCAGAGAGACCTTGATCACTTTTTGCTTCCGAAAGATATCACACTGGTCCATTACAATGATGACATTCTGATGATTGGATCCAGTGAGCAAGAAGTAGTCAAACACACTGGACTTATTGGTGAGACATTTGCATGCCAGAGGATGGGAAATAAATCTGACTAAAATTCAGGGACATTCTACCTCAGTAAAATTTCTAGGGGTCCAGGGGTGTGGGGCCTGTCGAGATATTCTTTCTAAGGCAAAGGACAAGTTGCTGCATTTGGTGTCTCCTACAACCAAGAAAGAGGTACAATGCATAGTGGGCCGATTTGGATTTTGGAAGCAACACATTCCTCATTTGGGTGTGTTACTCTGGCCCGTTTATCGAGTGACCCGAAAGGCAGCCAGTTCTGAATGGGGTCCAGAACAGGAGAAGGCTCTGCAACAGATCCAGACTGCTGTGCAAGCTGCTATGCCACTTGGACCATATGACACAGCAGATCCAATGGTGCTTGAGGTGTCAGTGGCTGATAAGGATACTGTTTGGAGACTTTGGCAGGCTCCCATAGGTGAATCATAGCAGAGGCATCTGGGATTTTGGAGCAAGGCCCTGCCATCTTCTTCACATAACTACACTCCTTTTGAGAGACAGTTCGTGGCCTGTTACTGGGCTTTGGTGGAAACTGAACGTTTGACTGTGGGTCATCAAGTCACTGTGTGACCTGAACTGCCTATCATGAACTGGGCGCTTTCTGACCCATCTAGCCATAAAGTGGGCCATGCCATGCGCAGCAGCATTCCATCATCAAATGGAAGTGGTATGTATGTGATCAGGCTCGAGCAGGTCCTGAATGCCAAGTAACTTACATGAGGACACGGCTCAAATGCCCATGGTCTTCACTCCTGCCACCTGCCTTCTGTCCCCCAGCCTTCACCGATGGCCTCATGGGGAGTTCCCTATGATCAGTTGACAGAGAAAGAGAAGACTAAGGCCAGGTTCACAGATGGTTCTGCACGATACACAGTCACCACCCAAAAGTGGACAGCTGCAGCACTACAGCTTCTTTCTAGGACATCCCTGAAGGATAGCGGTGAAGGCAAATCTTCCCAGTGGGCAGAATTTCAAGCAGCACACCTGGTTGTGCACTTTGCATGAAAGGAGAAATGGACAAATGTGCACTTATATACTGATTCCTGGGCTGTAGCCAATGGCTTGGCTGGATGGTCAGGGACTTGGAAGAAGCATGATTGGAAAATTGGTGACAAAGAAATCTGGGGAAGAAGTATGTAGGTGGAACCCTCTGAGTGGTCAAAAACTGTGAAGACATTTGTATCCCATGTGAGTGCTCACCAACAGGTGACATCAGCGGAGGAGGAGTTTAACAATCAAGTGGATAGGATGAGTCGTAATGTGGACACCACTCAGCCTCTTTCCCCAGCCATCCCTGTCACTGCCCAATGGACCCACGAACAAAGTGGTCATGGTGGCAGAGATGGAGGCTACACATGGGCTCAGCAAGATGGACTTCCACTCACCAAAACTGACCTGGCTATGGCCACTGCTGAGTGTCCAATTTGCCAGCAGCAGATACCAACACGGAGAACTCAATATGGCACCATTCCTCAGGGTGATCAGCCAGCCACCTGGTGACAGGTTGATTATATTGGACCTCTTCCATCATGAAAAGGACAGAGGTTTGTCCTCACTGGAATAGACACTTACTCCTGATACGGGCTTTCCTATCCTGTATGCAATGCTTCTGCCAAGACTACCATCAATGGACTCACAAAATGCCTTATCCACCATCATGGCATTCCACACAGCATTGCCTCTGACCAAGGCACTCACTTCATGGCTAACGAAGTGTGGCAGTGGGCTCATGCTCATGGAATTCACTGGTCTTACCATGTTCCCCATCATCCTGAAGCAGCTGGATTGATATAACACTGGAATGGCCTTTTGGAGTCACAATGACAATGCCAACTAGTTGACAATACTTTGCAGGGCTGGGGCAAAGTTCTCCGGAAGGCCATGTATGCGCTGAATCAGCCTCCAATATATGGTACTGTTTAGCCAGGATTCACGGGTCCAGGAATCAAGGGATGGAAGTGGAAGTGGCACCACTCACCATCACCCCTAGTGATCCACTAGCAAAATTTTTGCTTCCTATCCCCACGACATTATGTTCTGCTGGCCCAGAGGTCTTAGTTCCACAGGGAGGAATGCTGCCACCAGGAGACACAACGACAATTCCATTGAACTAGAAGTTAAGATTGCCACCGGGACGCTTTGGGCTCCTCCTAACTTTAAGTCAACAGGCTAAGAAGGGAGTTACAGTGTTGGCTGGGGTGATTGACCCAGACTATCAAGATGAAATCAGACTACTACTCCACAACAGAGGTAAGGAGGAGTATGCATGGAATACAGGAGATCCACTGGGCGTCTCTTAGTATTACCATGCCCTGTGATTAACGTCAATGGGAAACTACAACAGCCCAATCCAGGCAGGACTACAAATGACTCAGACCTTTCAGGAATGAAGGTTTGGGTCACTCCACCAGGAAAACAAACAAACAAACAAAACAACAACAACAACAGCAAAAACAAGACCTACTGAGGTGCTTGCTGAAAGCAAAGGGAATACAGAGTGTGGAGTAGAAGAAGGTAGTCATCAATACCAGCCAGACCACGTGACCAGCTGCAAAAATGAGGTCTGTAACTGTCATGAGCATTTCCTCCTTCTTTTGTTAAAAACATGTTTGTGCATGTATAGACTTGTATTAAGAAAATATCTTCATTTTATTTTCTTTTCCTTTATTATGTGACATAAGATTTACTGGCTTCGTATCAGCATTTAAGTGTTGTTCACTTTATGTAATAGTATTTGGGTTGGGGATTGGTGTGTTTCTGATGGTAGAAAAGATAATTGTATTATGTTACATATAATTATGACCTCATTACTGTCTTTATTTGAAGATTATGTATGATCTCAGGAGATGTGTATGGTTCAAGTTGACAAGGGGTGGACTTGTGATGGTTAATACTGAGTGTCAACTTGATTGGATTGAGGGTTACAAAGTATTAATCCTGGGTGTGTCTGTGGGTGTTGCCAAAAGAAATTAACCTTTGGGTCAGTGGGCTGGGGAAGGCAGATCCACCCTTAATCTGGTGGGTACAATCTAATCAGCTTCCAGAGAATATAAAGCAGGCAGGAAAATGTGGAAAAGAGAGATGGACCTGACCTCCCAGCCTACATCTTTCTCCCATTGTGGATGCTTCCTGCCTTCGAACATCTGACTCCAAGTTCTTCAGTTTGGGGACTCGGACTGGACCTCCTTGCTCCTTAGCTTGCAGACAGCCTATTGTGGGACCTTGTGATCTTGTAAGTTAATACTTAATAAATTCCCTTTATTTCTATCTATCTATCTATCTATCTATCTATCTATCTATCTATCTATCTATCTATCTATCTATCATCTAGCTATCCTACTAGTTCTGTCCCTCTAAGAGACCCCTCACTAATACAGTGGCCATGGAATAAAGCCTGCACTACTTGACACTTGCTTTTGGTTTTGTATATTGACTTCACAGCACTAAACAGGGAAAGACTCCATTTGTATGGGGACCGACTTTGTTGTAACATATACAGATTCTTTTCCTAGAAGCAACGAATAATTGCTACCACTCTTTTATGAACACATCTGGAGATTCCCCAGCCTTTTAGAAGTGTCAGAGAACGGAATAGCAAATGCAATAATGTGCAATAATGGAGACTGCCCAACTGATCAGGGCCTTAGGCTGCTAGCCTTTATCCTGAAAGTACTTTAGCCCTCTCCTCCTACAGGCCTAGATTTACAAAGCTCTTGACAGCTGTGCTCTGGGACAAATTGAATTCTGACATAGAACACTTTCTTGAGGTTTGAAAATGCCACCTTCTCTCCCCTTTACTCTGTTCCCTAAACAAGCGGTTGCTGGAAACATCCTTGGTAAGTTTCATAAAACTGCCTGTTTCACGTGATGCTTATAAATTTCATAGTCATTGACTTTGTTGTGCAAAAAACCCTAATTTTATTTTCTCCATAATTAAATTTAGCTTTTCAATCTCAATTTCTCTTGGTGGCAGAAATTTAATCTGACCAACAAGGTAAACAAAGTTTCTTGCTGTTTTTTTTTCCAATTGAGAATCTTCCGTCTCCCATTCTTCTTCCTCTTCTCTCCTCCAGTTCTTCCCAGGGCCCCTCTGCATTCTGGAAGGCTGGAGTGTGATTGAGCTGTCAGGGGATGCAGGACTCTCACTCATGATTGACCCCTGACCCCTGATAGCCACTGATGAGGTGCATTTCAACCTTTCTGGTCACTGCCGGGTCACTTGTCCTGCCATGTCCTCCTGGGTCAGGGCTGTGACTCTGTCCCGGGTCCCACCCTAAGCTTCTCTGAGCCTACCAGGCCAGGGGCTTCTTGGAAAGACTGGTGGTGTTTCCGGGCACACCTCCCTCCTGCCCCCTGCACCTACAGTCCTCCCTCTTCCCAGGCAGGATGGCGTCCTATTGGGGTCATTCTCAGATGTCCAGCTTTCTGGCTCATATCTTTCACTTTATTCTCCCGTGAATGTCTATCTGATTTTCTCTCAGTATGTGGGAAACTAGCTCTTAAAAATTATCACTAATTTTAAAATGCATATATTACTAATGGTATCATCCCTATCCCCATTGTCTTTGGGGGTTTAACCTTAGGAGCACCTTCTCCCTCCCACACTCAAATCCTTTTCTCTCAAAAAGTCCAGATCCTGAAATGCACTTTCAGAACTATTTTGTCTGTTATGAGTTAAAAAAATAGTACTGAGGAACTCAACTGACTTGTTAGTTTAAACTCTATCCACCCTCCCCTGCAGGCAGTGAGCATGGATGTTGATTGCCGGCAAAACAGGGGAGTGGGGGTGAAGGTTAGAAAGCCAGGGACAGGGGACACTTGTGCTGCCAGGAGGTTCTCTGAGCAATGATGCTGCTTGTGGTGAATTCACATTCACCTCCAGAATGGGTTTCTGGCTTTGCTGGAGAAAGGCTTTTATTGGGTGTCATTAGTAATAACGTCAAAGGCGGCGGGGAGGCGGGGGAACATTCCCTTGGTAGGAATCAAATCAAGAAACCCTCTCTGGGGAATAATAGGAGCCATGTTCTTTCTAATGTGATATGAAGGCATTGAATATTTGCTATTGCTTTTACAGAAATGACTCATTCTCAATCTATGTCAGGGAGATTCTCAGCCCTGATTTTGAGATGATGGCATTGGGAAATAGGCATCACTGCATGAAGTCACCCCTTGTGCCGGCCTCCCTGGTGGCCTGTGTCATTGTAGTGGGCTTCAACTACTAGATTGCAAACCCCACCCCACCCC
>NW_022161225.1:0-216165 GCF_008728515.1 Papio anubis | reverse complement strand
TAGTAGAGACGGGGTTTCACTGTGTTAGCCAGGATGGTCTCGATCTCCTGACCTCGTGATCCGCCCGTCTCGGCCTCCCAAAGTGCTGGGATTACAGGCTTGAGCCACCGCGCCCGGCCAGTGGTTCATTTTTACATTAATAAATTGTGTCAATTTTGAAAAACTAAATAATGTATCAGTTGTTCTGTATAGGTAAAGGCAAATTCATCAGTATGCTGCCTTGAGAAAATGGAAGTCTAGAGTCTGTATAAAATGTAGCACGAAATAGCACAGGCCAGAACCGTTGGTGCATCCCCAAACCTGAACCCAAGGTCACTGTCTTGGATCTCTGCACTGCCTTCCAGCTCCACTCCCAGCTTCCCACCTCACAATCAAGCCCTATCATTTATTTATTTGTTTAATTTTTTTTTTTTTTTTTTTTTTAAAGAGACAGGATCTCACATTGTTACCCAGACTGGAGTGCAGTAGCTCGACAATAGCTCACTGCAGTCTCAACCTCCCAGACTCAAATGATCCTCCCACCTCAGCCTCCCAAGTAACTAAAAACAGAGGAGCACACTACCACACCCACCTAATTATTTTTAATTGTTTTTATTTTAAAATTTTTATTTTTATTTATCTATTTATTTTTGAGATGGAGTCTTGTTCTGTCACCCAGGCTGGAGTGCAGTGGTGCAGTCTCAGCTCACTGCAACCTCTGCCCCCCAGGTTCAAGTGATTCTCCTGACTCAGATCTCTTGAGCGGCTGGGGCTATAGGCATGTGCCACCACGCCTGGCTACTTTTTTTGTATTTTTAGTAGAGGCAGGGTTTCACCATGTCGGCCAGGCTGCTCTTGAACTCCTGACCTCAGGTGATCCACCTGCCTTGGCCTCCCAAAGTGCTGGGTGTGAGCCACTGCACCCAGCCAATTGTTTTTATTTTTATTTGTTTTATTATTATTATTGTTTCTTTTGTGTTTTTTGGTTTTGTTTTTGTTCTTTTTAAGAAACGAGATCTTGCTGTTTGCTAAGGCTGGTTCTCCAACTCCCTTGGCCCCCCCAAATTATTGAGATTATAGGTGTGAGCCGCTGTCTCCTCAAGTCCTGTTTACCCATGATTCCCTTCACATGTACCCCCCAGAATTTTTGCCTCTTATGTATGGCTCAGGCTTCATCCCAACCCCTAACGTGTACAACACAAGTGCACATACACACAACACAGCCCACCTGGCTAATTTGATTGTCTTTGTTGAGATGTAACTAGTTGTGACTTTGTTTAGGAATCTTCTCATCAGGGATAGCTGCCACCCACAAATCCCTGAAACCATACCCCCATCTCCACTGTGTTATTAATAGCCTTTGTATACTTGACTTCCCTGTGAGACAGTGAGTGACTTCTTCTCTGACAGGAGCCACATCTCATTCTAGCCTTCGGCTTAACACACTGGGGCAGGGGGGTTGTTAGACAATGCTTGTTGGGTGAACAAAAGTAGGCATCATTTTTGTTTTAAGTGTCTACCCTTTTTAAACCACAAACAAAAAGTTGGAAAAGTGACATTTCAGTTACATTGATTCAGCCAGTTACAAGGGAACACCAGTTCCTGTGGTACAGAAACAACCAGGAGAGAGATTTTGAGATCAGAAATGGGGGATGGGAGTGCATTGGTGAATCTTCCAACAGTGATAACAGCTGATCCTACTTATTTTATGGAATATCTCAAAAAATAAAAATAAAAAAGAACAACCGGGTGCGGTGGCTCACGCCTGTAATCCCAGCACTTTGGGAGGCTGAGGCGGGCTGATCACGAAGTCAGGAGATCGAGACCATCCTGGCTAAGAAGGTTAAACCCCGTCTCTACTAAAAATACAAAAAGTTAGCCGGACATGGTAGTGGGTGCCTGTAGTCCCAGCTACTCGGGAGGCTGAGGCAGGAGAATGGCGTGAACCTGGGAGGTGGAGCTTGCAATGAGCTGAGATCGTGCCACTGCACTCCAGCCTGAGTGACAGAGCAAGACTCCATCTCAAAAAAAATAAATAAATAAAAAGAAAAAAAGAAAAAGGAACTGAAATATTTTTGCATTTGCTGAATAAGTTGAAGTGAATAGGAAATATTATTGACTTTTAAGTGAGGAATAACCTTTCTCAGAAAAATAATTATGGTCCTTGGATTATACCATTGTAAATGGCTTTTTTTCCGCAGAACATTCTTTCCATTTCGTTGATATTTTACCATATGTTTCCATTTCTATAGTTAGTACACAGACCTACAGACACACACAGACACACACTCTACAATACTTCCTATTTGAATTAATATTTCCTATAAAGTCTGTTATGACTTTGATTTAAAATTGCTTGGCTTAATCCCAGCTGGCTATACAAGAACTAGGGAGTTTGTTAGAAATTCCTATTCCTAGACCCTGTCCCTGGAGACTGGGATCCAGCAGGTCAGAAGACGGGCCCAGACATGGGCAATTAAAAAGTACTCTGATGATTCTGATAGACTGCCAGATGTGGGAACTACTGGCATATTTTCCTAATTTCTAGAGTATTTGTGTGTGTGTGCATGTCCATTTTAAAAGTCAATTAAATTAGGAAGAGCTGCCTGGAAGCATAAACAAAGCAAGTTGCCCTACAACAACTGCTGTGAGATGTAAAGTAAATAATTTGGGATTTATTATTTTGTCTGATACCTTCACTTTCTTTTAACTTGGGTTTTAGTCCCCAAGAAGAAGCAGTATTTTCTCATCCCAAATAGCCCAGTATAATTATGGTTGTATATACTGTAAGTTTCAAGTCATTCTGTAACATTCCATTATTGTACCATATTTTGACCAAATCAGCAGCTTCTGATCAATAAAAATTCTTCTTAAGTGTCTGTAAATTGAAACCAAATAATGAAAATTCCGATCAATGTTTAGTGAGAACTAATTATTTTAAGTCTTCTGGAAAAGATCACAGTTACTGAGAATGCAGATACCCTATTTTTGGAAATGGTATACTTATTTTAATGTATGAAAAGAGCTACTTTCCATTATTTTTACTTTCTTTTGTTTCCAACAAAAGAGACAAAATATTTAATGTCTGAATACAGTATTAACCAAAGACACAGTGGGGGGATTATTAGGATTACTTTACTTTTATTTTATAATTCTTTTTTAAATTTAATAAATTCCACTTTATATATATTATTTTATATTCTGATTCTAATAGGGTTTGCTCGTGCTCACCCTCTCTCTCTTTTCCAGCTTGTTCTAACGAAGCTTAAATGTGACAGTGTAAACTTAAGGAAAATATACATACTCATGGTGATATATAGGAAGTTGTATAATAATATAATGAAATTGATCAGTGGTGATTATCATTGTGGGGTGTGATCCCTCCCTTTTTCTCTGGAAAAGCTGTTTTAAAAACTCTGAAAGACACAAATCTCAAAAAATCTTTGAAAACAATTTTTTTTTTTTTTTTTTTTGGTGAGACAGAGTTTCACTCTTGTTGCCCAGGATGGAGTGCAATGGCACAATCTTGGCTCACTGCAACCTCTGCCTCCTGGGTTCAAGAAATTCTCCTGCCTTAGCCTCCTGAGTAGCTGGGCTTACAGGCACCTGCCACCACACCCAGCTAATTTTTGTATTTTTAGTAGAGACGGGGATTCACCATGTTGGCCAGGCTGGTCTCGAACTCCTGACCTCAAGTGATCTGTCCACCTTGGCCTCCCAAAGTGCTGGGATTACAGGCATGAGACACTGCACCCGGCCTAAAAATCTTTAAAAAAACAGTAAGCATTATGAGAAAGCACATCCAAAGAAAAAAGAGCCAGGCGCTGCGGCTCACGCCTGTAATCCCAGCACTTTGGGAGGCCAAGGCAGGCGGATCACCTGGGGTCAGGAGTTTGGGACCAGCCTGGCTAACATGGTGAAACCCTGTCTCTACTAAAAATTTAAAAATTAGCTAGGTGTGGGGTGCACACCTATAATCCCAGATACTTGGGAGGCTGGGGCAAGAGAATCATTTGAACCTGGGAGGTGGAGGTCTCAGTGAGCCGAGATTGTGCACTGCACTCCAGCCTGGGCGACAAAGTGAGACTCCATTTCAAAAAAACACAAAAAACCATTCCTTTCTCAGCCTCCTAACAAGTCAGGAATATTTCTTTTTCCTTGTGGATTTGTTTTTGTCCATACGTTATTTTCACATAGTTGTAAACTTGTTATAAATATAGTTTATAGGTATTTCACATTACCACTTAACTTTAGCTGCATTATCTTTATGTTGCTACATAGTCTTCGTAAGTATTTCAAATGACTGCAGTATTATATTGGGTGGTTGTACCATTGTAATCTTGAACTTTCCAATATTCTTGAATGTTTACATTGTTTACAACTTATAAAATGGAGTTTCATTGTTGCCAAAATGTGTAATTCAAATGAGAGAGTGCATGTATTGACCCTGGATCTAGTAAATACATCATCTGAGTATGTCAACCATTTGAAATATAATTTCCCCATGGAGATGAATTTGCCAGACCTACTTACTGACTGTGAGTAAGCATGTCCTCTGGAAGCAGTGTGACAGCTTGTCCCAGGCTTGCTGGTTTTCTACTTGCTACTGTAGCTTATGAAATTTCAGTTTGGTTTTCTTATTCATGTGACCATGAAGCCTGGAGCATAGCACTAGGATGGTGAGTGAATTGCATAGATGGGTTCAGACTTTTGAAGGTCATGAGCTCTGAACAGAGGATGGTTCCCACCTCCCCATAATTTCTTTAAAACCATATTATTAGTTCAAGGAAATTCAGCGAAGTTCTGAGTTTTTCTATATGGCCAGCTCAATTCTTTGTTCGTTTGTTTTGTTTTGTTTTGAAGTGTAAAATTATTTCAAATTTCAGTTTCCTTTTGAGAATGGGAGGGTCGCCTTGCTTGGTTTTTCCCTAAGCAAATGTTTTCTCTTTTATTGGGTAATTCAGCAATTGATAACAATTGATTTGGGCTGGATATTCACAGAACATTTGCCCTGCACCCTAAAATTTTTTATTGCAAAGAGCAAACAAAACTATTGTCCTATGAACTTGTAACAGCCTGAATTTTTCATATTAACTCCCGTCATCATTTTATATGACATGGGGTGCTTTAACTCTATCCTGGTAACACAAAGGGTACCAACAGAAAGATGAAAAATCTGACTGACTTAAGCATGTTTTGAATTGAGGTCATTATCAATTCAGGGGGATTTTGAAGGAAGAATGGGAATTTTGAAGAGCAGACTGTATATTATTAACAAAGGCTCTCCCCGTGCAGGAAGGCTACCCAGCGGAAGGTGGCCTTTGTTACTCAGGATGTGTAATATTGCTTCAAGGTTTAATTTTAGAACTTCCAAAATAAGGAAGCTTGCATCAGTTCAAGGCACATGGTTTGAAACCTCAGAGTGCCCACTTTTTCTTTTCTGTTTTTAAATTACAAAAATAGCATATGCATTACAAAATGTTTGAAAACTAATGAATTAAAACAAGTTTCTCATAGTCTCTGCCTTGACCAAAGCCTTTGTTAACCTTTTGTGGTAGTTCCAGTCTTTTTTTCTTAGGTACTTTAGAAAAAAAATTGTAATCATGTTTTATATATAACTTGAATGACTTATTTCACTTACCGTGATTTCATATGCTTGTTTATTGTGTTTACAGTCTTCATGTCAGTTGTAATTTATGCAGAATTCCACCCTTGTGACACTCCATAATTTTCCTGATCATATCCCCCATTATTGGGCATGTAAAATCCTTAATGGTCAGTGGTGTGCACAGTGGTAATTATCCACACCATGTTAATCCGACTCACATGGGCGACTTAATCCTGCTGTAACTTGCCTTTCTCTACTGGTATTGCACTAAAAAAAAAAAAAAAAAAAGGATTCTTTTCTGTCTGTTTTGTCTTTGTCTGTTTTGTGTGATGGAGGGGGACAAGGAAGGGAGCTGGTTGTAATCCACTTCTCAGGTGGGCACTTTGTCTGTTTTTCTTTAGTGGTGAAAGTGGTGCTGGAAAAACAGTGGCTGCCAAATATATCATGAGCTACATCTCCAGAGTGTCTGGAGGAGGCCCCAAAGTCCAGGTGAGTGGGCAGTGGCCCATTATGATACCTTATGCTATGGGAAATGTTAGAGGCTCCATTTGCTGTTAGAAAAGAATTTTTCTTCCACAGAAAAGACACTGGTTCTTCTATAACTGTGAAACTTGAAATCTGGAATGGAAAGGAATAGCGCGCGTGCACGTGTGTGTGTGTGTGTGTATGTGTGTGTGTGTATGTATATATTTTTTTGAGACTAGAGTCTCGCTCTGTTGCCCAGGCTGGAGTGGTGCAGTGGCGCGATCTCACCTCACCACAACCTCTGCCTCCTGGGTTCAAGCGATTCTCCTGCCTCAGCCTCCTGAGTAGCTGAAATTACAGGCGTGCCCCACCACGCCCAGCTAATTTTTGTATTTTTAGTAGAGATGGGGTTTCACTATGTTGGCCAGTCTGGTTTCAAACTCCTGACCTCATGATCTGCCCGCCTCAGACTCCCGAAGTGCTGGGATTAAGGAATAGCATATTTTAAGGTAGAAGTGCCTAATATATAATGAACTCCTACAAATCAATAAAAAGTTCAGCAACCCAAAAGGAAAATAAACAAAGGACATGGAAGACAACTCATAGAAAAGGAAAGATAAATTACTCACAAAACATGAAAGTATGTTCACCATCATGATAACAAGAAAAATACAAATAAAAACTACATTAGAAAACTATTTTTTGCCTATCAGATTGGCCAAAATCTTACCATGTTTTAAACACTTGATTGATAGGTAGTAGGGACGCAGTTGTTTTCATACATTGCTGGTAGGAGATGAACTAGTACATTTTAATGAAGGACATTTCAGCAAAATCTATTAAACTTACACATATTTGCCATTCAGTGCAGCAGTTCTGAAAAGAATTTATTCTTTAGAGATGCTGAAATGTATACACAATAATACATGTATAAAGTTATTTCTGGCAATTTTGGTAATGCAAAAGACTGGAAATAACTTAAGTGTTCATCACTAGGCAACTGGTGAAATAATTTGTGGTTCATTATATAATAGAATATTATACACCAATAAAACTGAGGCTTCATGTACTGATAGACAATGGTCTGTAACATATATCATTAATTACAAAAGGCAAGGTTCAGAACATTGTGTGTAATATATGCTGCCATTTGAGGGATCAAAAGAGAGTGTATATTTCTATTTGTTTGGATATGTGTCACATATCCCTCGAAGTATACACAAGAAACTGTCAACAACAGTTGTCTTGAGGGAGGGAAGCTGGGGGATTGGGAGAAGGGCCTACCCTTCCTGTATACCCTTTAGAAACTTGCATGGTTTGAATTATGTGAACCACTTACCAATTCAAGAAACTTATAAAAATTTTAAAGGACATAGACAGAGAAAGGGGAAAAAGAGAAGGAAAAAAGAGAGATTAAAGAGTGTAAAGGAAATGTTAGGAAAGAGAAAAGATCCAGAGAATGAGGGCACTCAAGAGGTGAAAATTAAAATCAGCATTGGCAGGAATGAGTAGAGCCTGCTCCCCAGAGCCATGGATGATGGTGATGGAGAGCTGAGGTCCGTAAGGGGCAGCCCAAGCTTGGCGCTCATCACCACTATGCACCACTGGTGACAGAATTCATTCCAAAGATTAGTTTTTAAAATCAGAACTGTTTAATGTTATTGCTGTGGTCGGCTGTAGACTTTTAAAAGACACACAAAATTCTCTTTATTGTGGTTCTTTTTTTTTTTTTTTTGAGATGGGGTCTCACTCTGTCACCCAGGCTGAAGTGCAGTGGGGCGATCTCGGCTCACTGCAGCCTCCTGCTCCTGGGCTTATGCAATCCTTCCACCTCAACCTCCCAAGTAGCTGGGACCACAGGTGTGTACCACCATGCCTGGCTAATTTTTTTTATTTTTGGTAGGGACAGGGTTTCACCACGTTGCCCAGGCTGGTCTCAAACCCCTGAGCTCAAGCGATTCACCCACCTGGGCCTCCCAAAGTGCTGGGATTACAGGCGTAAGCCACCATGTCTGGCCCCTATCTATTAATTAAATAGTGTTCTATCATGTACTGGTAGATCAGAAAGCTTAAGGCAGAGCCAAATAGTCCTCCTTTGAGTTTGTGGATCGACTCTTTCTATCTTTTGTTTGCTGGCCAGACGTGCCTATACCATTTAACAACAGCTTCTCTCAGGGAGAGAACCAAAGACTGAATCTTCTCTATCTCTTCCCTTCTTTACTTACAGACTTTAAAACTGAGAATATTTATGCATCCATCCATCCATCCATCCATCCCATCCATCCATATCTGTTCATCAGCGATCAGTGATGTCCAACAGAATTTTGTGGCATGTAGTGAGCATATCAGGGAAAAGAGAAAGAGCAAACTAAGGTTGCAGAGTGAAGGGTTCTTAAAGTGGCCTCTTTCTCTGAATGAAAGGAAGATGGAGAGCAGCTCTGCCCAGTGGAAAGATGAAGCAAGCCATATGTGTAATTCTAAATTTTCTAGTAGCCATATTAAAAGAAGTAGAAAGAGAAAAAGGAAATTACTTTTTAAAATAATATTATTTAACCCAATATGTAAAAAAAGATTGTATTATATAATCAATATAACAAAATTAATGAGATATTTTATTTTTTTGGTACTAAGTCTTTGAAATACAGTGTGTATTCTATAGTTACATCTCAGTTGGGGTAGTTTATGGCTTCCATATTGGACAGTAAGGGCAGCTCTAGAACCTGGGTTCATGTGGTTCAGTCCACTTGCCTTTCTCTATTCCTGTGATTGTACTTGCTTTTCTCTATTCCTGTGATTGCACTTGCTTTTCTCTGTTCCTATGATTGTACTGCTTTTCTCTATTCCTGTGATTGTACTTGCTTTTCTCTATTCCTGTGATTGTACTTGCTTTTCTCTATTCCTGTGATTGTACTTGCTTTTCTCTATTCCTGTGATTGCACTTGCTTTTCTCTATTCCTGTGATTGTACTGGATCCTGAGAGGGTTGACATGGAGACAAGAATCCAGGGTGCTGTTTTACAGATGGTCTGCTCTTTTTTTTTTTTTTTTTAAGACAAAGTCTTGCTCTGTCGCCAGGCTGGAGTGTAGTGGTGCAATCTCAGCTCACTGCAACCTCTGTCTCCTGGGTTCAAGCGATTCTTCTGCCTCAGCCTCCTGAGTAGCTGGGACTACAGGCATGTGCCACTACGCCCAGCTAATTTTTGTATTTTTAGTAGAGATGGGGTTTCACTGTGTTGGCCAGGATGGTCTTGATCTCTTGACCTCATGATCCGCCCGCCTTGGCTTCCCAAAGTGCTGGGATTACAGGCGTGAGCCACCGTGCCCGGCCGATGAGCTGCTCTTTTACCTTGGTTTGCTCTTTCTCTTTTCCCTAATATGCCTGCCGCATGCCACAGAATTCTGTTGGACATCCCTGATTGTTGATGAATACATATAGGTGGATGGATGGATGGATGGATGGATGGATGGATGGATGGATGGATGGATATATAAAGATTCTCATTTTTAAAGTCTGTAATTTAAAAAGGGAAAAGATAGAAGAAGATTCTGTCTTTTGTTCTCTTCCTGAGAGAAGCTGAGTGTTGTTAAATGGTATAGGCATGTGTGGCCAGCGAAAAAAAAAGATAGAGTTAAGGAAGATCCACAAACTCAAAATTGATTGTACAAAGAAAAGCAGAGTTTTATAAATCCATGAGTTTTTAAAAGAGAGTTGAAAGTGTGTTTCTAGGCTTTGAAACTGACCCATGAAAGGACCACCCCCAGAATTGCCGTTGGTGCCGTTGCTAAGGATGATTCCCCAGTCACAGTGAAAGCCCAGTTCTCATTTCTCATGGCAGTTTCTCTCCTGAAGGTTCAAGAGAGTGCCAGAAGAACACTTTGGCTGTTACATAGTCAGTCAGTAGTTAGTGCATTAATTTACTCCTCTTTGCTACACCCCTACGACCTGGTAGCCAGACTGCAGACAGTTAATGTTGATTTTCCTCTTCCTGTTTTCCTATGAGGACAATGATACAGAGCCCTTGGCTTGGAATTAGTCAGTAGCTAAAGAGCACAAGCCAGAAGACTTGTTATTTCTGGAACATGTTTAACCATAGCATGTGAATAATTAGAAGTACAAGGAATGACTCACTTGTTGAAAGACTTCTCCAACATCAAATTCTATCTCTTGAGCTGTCTCATGTCTATGGTGTGTTTTGCACACTTTTGCACAGAACTGGGATGTTTGAAAAACAAATCCTTCCCCCCTAGTAGGCCAGGACTTGTTCCACACAATCCACTGTTGACCCTTGCTGCCCAAAGTGTGTATCAATGCTGGCAAAACCAGCAACACCAGGGAGCTGGCTACAAGTGCAGATTCTTGGGCCCTACCCCAACCTTACTAAGTCCACATCTGCATTTTGACAAGATCCCCAGGTGATTCATGAATATTAAAGTTTGAGAAATACCAGGCTGTATTTCCATAACCTTGTTTGCGGGGGAGAAGTGGGTTAATTTTCCTTAAGAAAACTTGCAGTGAAGCAGCTGGAGATGGGATGAGATGGGTGGGTAGACTAGTTGGGAAGGGGTAGTGAGAAGAAAGACCCTGGTCAGAACAGCAAGGAGACACCCCTTCATGTACCACTTCACTTTTTTTCCTGCTGTGATACCTGGCACTCCCACAAGTGCAAGGTGAAGCTGCAGCAATCAATTTGGAAACCCAAGCTGAGAACGTTTGTGTGAATAGTTCCTGATTCACAGTGGCACCCTGGCTCCTGGGGATCCTGTATCAAGCCATGAGAACTGGAAGACCCAAATACACAAACAGGTTGAGGTCTGTCATGGTGAAAGAATAAATCCTCCAGAAACCCCGCCAGTGACACATGGATGTGGGGCCCCTCGCCTTAATGCATTCAGAAGCCAGCTCCTTAGAGAAAGTTTGGCATACTGTGTGGTAGGTGTTCACACCTTCCTAATCTCCAGTCTGTTTGCTGGGACAGCACGTGAAGGACATTATCCTACAGTCCAACCCACTGCTGGAGGCCTTCGGGAACGCCAAGACCGTCCGGAACAACAACTCCAGCCGATTTGTAAGTCTCTTCCCTGTTTCAGACAGTGTCACTTGATTGATAATGCTGATGTTTCTGACTGAAGTCCAGTATCCCACGGGAAATGGGAGCTTTTCACATGCCATCAGGAGCCCACCTCTTCAATCTTTCCTTCCTTTTCTATAGCAGCATGCCACCAAGCTGCAGTTTACCCTTTTTTGTGCCCCAGGGATACAAACAAGATAATTTTGAAAATCATTTTCCACATCAGTTGCCTTCGTAAGGAAAATAAATGATGAAAGTGGCAGCTTTGGCCTTGGAGGAGTTGTCTTTATGCCCTGGAGAAAAGACTTGCTTTCCTAGACCAAGAAATAACTAGAGTAGATGGGTATCCCAGGTATCAACCACTGGCAGTGGTTTTGCTTCTTAGAACTTGGTCCATAGACTCTGAAGGGTGCAGAGAGTTGGACTGATCTGGCACCTTAGAGACAAACTTCCTCCTCTCTGTCCCTCAGAGCGAGCTGCCTGCCCACCCCAGCCCTCTGGCTTTGTGCATCTGTCTTATGCCCTACTCATATAACCTAACGACATCCCAAAGTGACTGGACCTGGCCTCACAGGTTGCCTCTTAACTGGCTTACCTAACTGGTAATGAAAATATCAACCAAATGCATTGTTGTGAAGGCTTCTTTAGTCATGTTTCTGTCTGAGTGTCTCCCGAGGGGGTAAATAGGAAAGCTGGCAAGGCTGAATATGAGTATGTTCCCCTTAACAAAAGCCACATTTACAGAGAAACAAATGTTTACCCAGTAACCTTGATTTATATAGATTTTGCATCTTATTTCAACCATAGATCATGTCTGGCACTAAAGCATTCACGGAGCCATCTGTGAGGCTGATTCTGGAACATTTTAAAATAAATAAGTGGGAATTCTGGAGAAAAACAATTTTCTTTTCCACTGTCTATTTTGGAAAGAAGCTTCTATTTCCAAGAGAATTTTTACTATGTGCTCATATAATAATTGTCAAGTTCCCTGGTGGGTTCTCTCTGTTAGACTTGCCCTTACTTTCTTTGCTTTCCAATATTATTCAAACTACTCATTTGTTTGTCTCTCATATTTGGGCCCAATGCCTGAGTTGTGTTATCTTGAAGTTTTCTGGATAATAAAATAGGAAAGAAGAATTAAACAAATTTTCCACTTGAACTTTTTTCTTAATTTTCAATCTAAATCTTGTAAAAATGGACTTGACCAAATTTAACTCTTTATTTGCCTTTTCCCCTGTCTTGGATTCCTTGGAGACCAGAAAAAAATAATTAAATTGATATCTTCATTGATTTTTGCAATATAAAATTGTTCATTATATTTGGAGGATACATCAATTTCTGTAAATAACAAAAACACTCAACATTTATTATTTTCCTAATTGCAAAATTTTATACAATCCTGATGGAAAGACGGGGAGAGACAATTCAGACACACACTGACACACTCACCTACACACACACACACACTCTCTCTCTCTCTCTCTCTCTGTCTCCCACTATTCACCATCATGGATGAGAGAAATGTAAATGAAAACCACATATCATTTTCTGTCTCTCACATGGGCAAACATTAAGTTGATTGATAATAATCAAGAAAACATGCTATTGGTTGAGAACTGATACATTCTTCCAGGAGAGCGATGGGGCAATTGTTATTAAAATTTTAGTCGTTCATTATCTTTGCCCAACAATACTTTTAGAATAAATTACATAAGTTTCCTGCTTAAATAACTACTTATTTTAAAAGATATTCAGAATATGTTGTTAAATTAAAAAAACAGATTACAGAACAATATTTACAATATGTTCCTTTTTTTTTTTAAATGTGCACATGATATGAAATGTAACTAAGAGATATATAAATCCAAGTTTGACATCTGACAGTGATTATTTAGCAAGAGAATGAAGAAGTGGCATCAGGGTAGAATTATGAGTAATTTCACTTTTAAAAGTGCACAGGTATTATGAAGCATAAGAATGTATATATTTAACACTTATAAATCTTTTCAAGTTAAAGAATGTATTATGAAATATTTCAAACACGATTTAAAAATAATACAATGAACATCTATGTATCTGGCACCCAACATAGGAAATAAATCATTACCAAGGGTTGAGTTGAAACTTCTTTTCGTTTCATTATCAAAATGCAAATGCAACATTCTATTCCCTTTATACAATTTCCTGCCTTCCCCCCAAGGCTGCTATACAGCAGTCCTATAAATATGTTAACCTTTTGTTAGAAAGGTTAACTTTTATGTGATAATTATGAGCCATGCATATGCATTTTATTTTATTACAGCAGTGGTTCTCAACCTTGACCACACATAAAAATCAGCTGGGGACTTTTTGAAAACCACACAGCTCTGGGCCCTGGTTCTAGAGAGTCTGATGTGCGTGGCCTGGACTGTGACAGCATGTTGGAAAGGCTCCCCAGGTGTTTCTAAGGGGCAGCCAAGGTTGAGCACCGCTGCTAAGGAGGACTTGGGAGCTTGCCCGTCCAACACCTGCCTTTCCTGGGTCAGATGTTCTGTTTGGTTTCATTTTCCCTCAACTGATGAGGAATGGGGGACAGGCACTGAATTATTCCCTCTATCACATGCTAAAAGGAAAGCGTGGTGAAGGCGGCCACCAAAGGAAGCACGGGAGCTCCTGTTCAGCAAGCTTTGCCCAGGTGCCACTGACGTTCCGCAGAGCCATGGCTACTGGTTCTCTGCCTGGTGCTGCTGAGTGTTTTTGTTTTTTGCCGGGAGGAAGAAGGTCATCAGATTAAGACACGTAGACAGTCAGAAGCCGGCCTTCTTTGGTGGTCTCTCTTGACACCTAGAATAATTAAGAACAGGAACACAGCATGTACTCACACATCTGCAGTGTGCACAGTACTTTTCTTGCCCTTAATGAGTTTACAGCTCCAGTCACAGACATAAAACCCAGCTGAATTCATTCCTGAAATGGGTGGATTTAGTGAGCGTACACATTTTTATGTTATTACATGTGAATGTGGTGAGGCTGGGCATCTTCTCCAGTCTGGCCATAGACCACATGGCTCCCTCTTTTCCTTTATTTGTATTTACTCTTCTGGCCTCTGAGGGTGCTTAAGTTTCTGAGGACAGGAGAGAAATTAAGTTCTAGTGAGAAAAAAAGAACAATTTAAATATATATATTATATATAATAATTGTTATAATAATTATATATAATATATAATTGTTATAATAATTATATAATTTTTATTCATTTTATTTTGTTTTTTTGTACAGAGTCTTGCTTTGTGGCTCAGGCTGGAGTTCAGTGGCATGATCTCGGCTCACTGCATCCTCCACCTCCCGGGTTCAAGCGATTCTCCTACCTCACTGGTACTGCAGGCACCTGCCACCATGCCCAGCTAATTTTTTGTATTTTTAGCAGAGATGGGGTTTCACCATGTTGGCCAGGCGGGTCTCGAACTCCTGACCTCCAGTGATCCACCTGCCTCGGCCTCCCAAAGTGCTGGGATTACAGGCGTGAGCCACCGTGCCTGGCTATATATAATTAAAATAGCAACCTAGATACCTTTTCAACTGCAGTCTAGGTTTTTATTCTCCTTTGTTCCCTATTAGCAGTCATTTAAAGAGGAATTTTCGTAACAATGACAGTGACAAAAATCCCTAGGCCCATGAGTAGCTGGAAAGAACTTTACTTTTTATAAAGTGTTTTCATTTTGGATAAACATTTTAGATGTTCCATAGGTAAGAGGGATTGAGTGTTTTTGCTCAAAGCCATGAGATGAAGTCTGACAGAGCAAGAGCGCTCTTCCTCTGAAAGGGTGCCATGCCATTTTTCTGCCTCCTTTTTTACACCTTCTGGTTGAGCAGGCGGGCACCTACTGGGGGAAAGGAGCAAGGAATAGAGCATATCCTTATTTAGTCATGCTGGAATGATAGGTGCTCGCTCATAACAGAATCGTGTGGCTGGACAAAAGCACGGGTTATTGTCTGATTGAAAACTGTAAGGAAGTCTAGACTCAAATTAGGAGTAATTCAGAATGTGTCTTTTATTAATGAATTTCCTTGAATTCTATACTGTATTCAAAGCCTGTTTGGGACATCATGTTTTGTTCACCAACCACTGAAGGAAATCCCTAACTTTCTTGCAGGGAAAATACTTTGAAATCCAGTTCAGTCCAGGTGGGGAACCAGATGGTGGAAAGATCTCCAACTTCCTTCTGGAAAAATCTAGGGTGGTGATGAGGAACCCAGGAGAGCGGAGTTTTCACATATTTTACCAGGTTTTCCTTTCTACTTTTTTCCTGCCCACTTCCTGTCCCTTCTCTACATTAAAATATTTCTCAGACTTCAGGCATAGAGTGTAGTCTGGCAAGCCAGGGAGGACTGATTATGGTACCATGTGCAAGTCAATGTGCAGAATTGTGAGAATGCCCCTGCCCTCAAGGAGAATGAGTTCTAATTGGAGTGATAAGACAACAATTCCCCCAAAGCTAAATCATCAAGGAAGTATTGACGTAACTTCAAAACAAAATGAGGAGTGTTGGAGTCTTTGCCAAAGGAATTCATGTGGGCAGGTTTGGCCGGATAGTAGGAGAGGTATGAAGGAGGTAGAACCCGGATGGAGAGTGGAGGGGATTGATCAGGAAAGACAGGTGTCCAGCGCTAAAGCAGTGGAGGTGGGAGAGGGAAAGTCAGTCAGGGAGCCCGGCCTCAGCCTGTGTGCAGGGCAGGCATCTCCAGCACGTGAGCTGTGGGAGGGAAGATTTGAGATAGGTTTTGGATCTTCAATGCCAAGTTGAAAAGTTTCCACCTAGACCCTCAGAAGTCGTGGAGAGTTTGGGGCCAGAGCAGTGTGCAGGGTGCTTTTCGGTTATGTTACAGGCCTCAGCAGTCATCTGAGTCGGCTACTTTTATTTTATTTATTTTTTTTATTTGTGACAGGGTCTTGCTCTGTCGCCCAGGCTAGAGTGCAGTGGCACAATCTTGGCTCACTGCAACCTCTGCATCCTGGGCTCAAATGATCTTCCTGCCTCAGCCTCCCAAGTAGCTGGGCCCGTAGGCACATGGCGCCATACCTGGCTGATTTTTGCATTTTTCATAGAGGTGGGGTTTCACCACATTACACAGGCTGGCCTCTACCTCTCGGACTCAAGTGCCCCACCCACCTCAGCCTCCCAAACTGCTGGGATTACAGGCGTGAGCCACTGTGCCTGGCCCTGATTCAGCTACTTTTGTAAAAGTTTTTAAGTACTTAAAAAATACAATGATGTTAATAACCAAATTTTTTATGTTCTATTTAGTTATTAGTATTTTATATTGAAGATCCACATTAGACTTTCTTCGAAGAAAGGCCTGGTCACTGTTTTTTGTTTTGTTTTGTTTCATGTTTAGTTTGCGGATCCCTGTATTAGAAGGGCATTAAACTGTGTAATAGCTCACATTCAGTCTTTTCAGTTACACACATATCTTAGGTGATGCCAAATAATTCTTTTAGTTGGTATCTGTTGATTGAAAAAGTATAATAAATGTCTAAAACTTCTGTGAATTCAGTCATTTTTAAAATCGTATTAAAGCAACATGTATAGATAAGTGAAAAAAATTATATATTTCACAGAAATAATACTGAGTGCTAGATGGAAGTGTATAATGGATGCCAGGACTTCTTTAAATAAATGCAAACCCTAACCCTTCCCCAGGAGTCCTCTGCCCTTAGGTCAGAAACCACCGGAATAGAGGCTGGGAACTGGTGGGCTCAGGGCTTCAAGATTCTGACATGAAAGTAATTCTTGGCGGGGCGTGGTGGCTCATGCCTGTAATCCCAGCACTTTGGGAGGCCGAGGCGGGTGGATCACAAGGTCAGGAGATCCAGACCATCCTGGCTAACACGGTGAAACCCCGTCTCTACTAAAAATACAAAAAATTAGCTGGGCGTGGTGGCAGGCGTCTGTAGTCCCACCTACTCAGGAGGCTGAGGCAGGAGAATGGCGTGAACCCGGGAGGAGGAGCTTGCAGTGAGCTGAGATGGCACCACTGCACTCCAGCCTGAGCGACTGAGCGAGACTCCGTCTCAAAAAAAAAAAAAAAAAAGAAGGCAAAGAGTAGCGTGTTTGTAGCTAGAAGAGAGTTAGAGAAGATAGATTTGAAGATGCAAGTTAGAGGGAATCTACAGTATATGGGTGGGGAGAGGACTGAAAATAGAGGAAAAAAAGGAAGGGGTGGGACCAAAAGGTGAACGTTCAGGAGACAGGGCAGGAAACGAAGGAAGCCTGATGTCATGGGGTGACCTAGAGCTTCTCAGTAATGGAGATGAGGCCCCCCGTGTGGGGAGGGGAGCCAGGACGGCGTTGTGCAACTTGACGAAGGTGGGAAGCATGGATGGGGAGCTGTCCCTATTTTCCTAAATATTATTGGGTTAGAGCCAGGGTGTGCTGGAGCTGGTTCGCATGGGCGATGCACATCTCTTCCCTCTTCCTTCTGTGACATTTCTTTGGTAGTTGAAATCAGTCAGAGTGGGAGTATTTATACCATGAATATTGACAAACACTATAAATCAATTTTTTTCCTCAAGGGTTAAACATTTTCCTGCACACCACTGGTTAAAGCCCAGTAAGAGGGTCTTGCCCAGGCCCAAGGCAGACATCAGAGTTTGAACAAAAAGCCAAGGAGTTGAGCGTGGTGACTCACACCTGTAATCCCAGCGCTTTGGGAGGCTGAGGTGGGAGAATTGCTTGAGCCCAGGAATTTGAAACCAACCTGGGCAACAGAGTGAGACTCTGTCTCTACAAAAAGTTAAAAAATTAACTGGACGTGGTGGTACATGCCTTTAGTCCCAGCTACTTAGGAGGCTAAAGTGGGAGAATTGCTTGAGCATGGGAGATCAAGGCTGTCATGAGCCAAGATTGTGCCACTACACTTCACCTTGGGTGACAGAGCAAGACCCTGTCTATAAAAAACAAGAAAAGCCAAGGGACAGTCATTGATCAGGAGGTTTCAGAATACCAGAGAGCGAGAAGCTGCATGGCAGTTTTTTAACATGCACCCTGCAGTGAGAAGCATGGAAAAGCCAGCTCCACTTGAAAAAGCTGTAGCAAGTTGGGCAGGAGCTAAGTAATGAAAATCTGTTTTGCTTTCCACTCTGCCAAGGGTGGCAGTCGAGTTCCTTTCAGTGGACCAGGGAAAATCCTCAGCTCTTGCAGGTCTTTCCAGAGTTAGGAATCAAAATGTGCAGAGATGACATGGGGCTACTACAAGTACATATTTGGGAGCAAGGACTGCCTATAATTTTAGAAAGCAGAGATAGAAAGTCCTCATCACTGGGTTTGGGAATGGTGACTGCAGGATGTATGAGGCGACTTCGGGTGCCTTGTGGTCCACATCATGGCTCAACCTGTGTTCTCGTGCTCCAGCTCATCGAGGGCGCCTCTGCAGAGCAGAAGCACGGCCTTGGCATCACCAGCATGGACTATTATTACTACCTGAGCCTCTCGGGCTCATACAAGGTTGATGACATTGACGACAGGCGGGAGTTTCAGGAAACTCTGGTAAGTGCCGGCGCAGGGCCAGGCGGGTTCTGGTCTCCCAGCTGGCCATTTCCTGTGGCCGAAAGGGCAGTGAAGCTTAATAAAGCGAAGAGCTGCATAAAATGTCTGCCTTGTTCTGTGTGAGCACTCTGTGTGCTCATTCATGTTCCAGTGCCCTTTCATACCCATGTGCCAGTTGCCTGAGGACCACTTAATGATTTGAGATGGGTAAAAAGACATGAATTCATCATTATCCCCCTGCAGGAGCTCTGGTAAATAGGCAAAAATGATGCGTACATTGAGCACACCTGTTTGCTGATGGCCTACTCTGTTCGTGAGCTGTTATCTTAGAAGGGCTAAGCAAACAGCACGTCTGTGGACTGAATAGGTTTAGAAATTTTGGAACATATTTAGTCTTTTCTCTTATTTCTTTTCTGGTTTTGAAGACTCTCTTCCCCTCTGTACTGCGCAGGGCAGAGGACCCTTTTTCTGTGCCATGCCCTTCACATTGCATGTATGTTATGGGCCAAGTTATAAAACTTGGTAGATTATGGAGGGGTTCCATCCTGTGAGCAGCAACTAAAATGACTCAATCTAGAACTTTCTAGAGGTAAGCTGACCACCCACTTAGCCTCAAAGGCCTTCATTACCACTGTCCTTTGAGTCTGTTTCAAGCTGGTGACTATTCCTCAACTCAGATCCCAAACTGAGCAGTAGAGTCTGAATGAGTAGTGTGGATTCAGTACATTTGTGGTTGAAAGGGACAGAAAGTTCAGACAGACTGTGTCCTGGGTGCCAGGAAACAAAATGGTGTCAACAGGTCACATGGCCTCAGAGCACATGGGAGAAAAAGTGCCAGTAAGGAGTCTGCACACTGGTCCTAGAGTATAGTAGAGTATAGTTTTCTTAGGAGATGGTTCTCTAAGATTTAGACATTTTAGCGGTATTTATTGCATTTAAGGGACCTCAGAAACTGTACTTTTAAATGATGCTTTTATTGGATTTCCTGGAGATTTTTCATTAGATCCTTTTGCAAGTACAACATATTCTTATCCCTCCTGATGAAGGGAAAGATCTCTTGAGTCCACTTGGAGTAGGTGGAAAGGTCAGCAGTGACCTTCGAAGGGAAGCTGGCAATAAGAACACATCAAAGGATGAAGATAGGACTTGGAGACTTTGTGTACAACTACCACTCCTCCGAGTCTCATTCCTCCTGGAGTATTCCCTTATTCCTGGAGGACGGCATGTTCTGCTTAGAGACAGAACTGCCCTTCCAGCATGACTTTGAGACATGAGAAGAGTGTGTACACTGGGCAGTGGTCATGTTGTACAAGAAAGTCCGGCTGTCATCACAAGGTCAGCCACATGTGACTGACTGCACAACCCAATCTATGATTTTTTTTCTTTCTGACTCGTCTGTACTTGTCACACCCTTATTTAGAGCAACTGCTCTGCCTTGGCTGCTTTTAAAGCTGACGACCAGCTTCTCTGGATAGTTTCTCTTTTCTCTTCCAGCATGCCATGAATGTGATTGGGATCTTTGCAGAAGAGCAAACGCTGGTGTTGCAGATCGTGGCGGGTATTCTCCACCTGGGAAACATCAGCTTCAAAGAAGTTGGCAACTACGCAGCTGTGGAGAGTGAAGAGTGTGCGTAGCCCTGGCACGTGGCCATTGATTGAATGAGGGGTGGCTAGCTCTGATTAGAAGTAACCCAGCACTTTCCTTTGCTTAGATCTTAAATGGGAATATTGGGAAGAAGTGAGAAATCTACATGTCCTCTGTGGCAGAACAGAATGGCTTCACGAGAGGTCAGACCTCTTGTATGCACCTGCCCCTCTCCTTATCCCCAGCCTTTCCAAGTCCCACACCATCGATGATAAATGGAATCGTTTCAGTTTATCATTAACCTGGGGAAAGCTGGGAGGATTTCACATCTCGGTTTAAAGATAAAGTGTTCTCTTTAATGGGGATTAGAGTAATGGCTTAATGCAAAAGATTTAGTCTCTTTATGAAAACCTTTAAGTAACTGGTCTTTAGGATCTAAATTCACTTAAAGATTTTAAAGAGCAAGCAATATAATATATGTAAATAGGGGAAGTTCACAGCTTCACAGTTTGTTCCACGGATTGGATTAGATTGGATTTCTGAGCACAGGAAAAGATGGACGTTGACTGTTGTGTTGACATTTCTGATGATCACCTTTAATGATCACATCTGCATAACTGGAGCCTCCACACCTAAATGGTCGTTTTTACTCTTTGAGAAAAAAAATCAGGGTTCTTCCTGCAGAGAGATGTTGGTTATATGTGCCCAAAATCTACCATAAATACAGCGGCACATGACTTTAGCCTCTTAGGCATCAACAGTTTGCAGGCTGCTCTCAGAACCCACACATCCTTTAACCACCCAGGAAGACATTCTTCCTTTCTCAGCATTCTTTAAGGATGATAAATTTAGATGCTTAGTAATAAATAGTATCCCACTCATTGCTGACAATGCAGTAGGGATATTTCCATTCCAAATAAGGTTCTTGTTTTATGTTTTTGTTTTCTTTTCTGATAAAAGAGGGAAGTTCTGCTAACTTCTGATGTCTATCTGATAAAGAAAAAGATGAATTATGTTTACCAGGGAAGGGAGTAGAAAACCATAAATATACGGGGTGTCCATAAAGTCTGAAAACATGACCTAATAATCATAATAATGATAACTGTGTTTCTAAACTTTGTGTACATTATCCTTGACATTTAACAAATGCACATATGTTTCCAGTAGGATCATTAACACTTGGCCTTTTAATGGTAACAGTGTTGGTTTGGTGGTAGTTTCTGTTGAAGTAGACTGGATTTCTTTTGCCTTCTTGGATAGTAAAATAATTTACTGCCTCTTTATGCTTGACAACAAAATCATGACACTGGGACAGCAAACAGTTCCCTAGATGTCTGAAGCAAGAAGTGTTTTATTGCACATTGATGTCCAGAGTTAGTAGTCTTCTCAGCCAGATGGGTAAGGCTCAGCACTGGCAACTGCCCATGAAATTCCCTGACCAGAGGCGATGGAGGCATGGAGATCGGAAAAGGCTGAGATGGAAGCCAGAGAGGTCTAGGAAATGGGCCTCCCCCACCTCAATAATTTCCTTTGATTTGGGGTTTTGTTCATTTGGTAATACATTAACCTGGCTCGAGGGGGTATACAGTGAATGTTCTCCCTTCTATACCTTTTCTAGTCCACTTGTTCCCCTCGTCAGAGGTAACCAAGGTTCCCAGTCTCTTGTGTTCCCTTTAAAGGATGTGTGTTCCGGAACAACTACACACAACCACTCTTTTTTCCCCACTTTTGTGCAATAATGGGGGCTTATACCACAATGTTCTACAGTTGCTTTTTCACTTAATATGTGTCTTAGTCTAGGCATGGAGGCTCATGCCTGTAATACCAGCACTTTAGGAGGCCGAGGCAGTGGATCTCCTAAGGTCAGGAGTTTGAAACCAGTGTGGCCAACATGGTAAAATCCTGTCTCTACCAAAAATACAAAAATTAGCCATGTTTGGTGGTGGTGTACGTCTGTAATTCCAGCTATTCTGGAGGCTGAGGCGGGAGAATCACTTGAACCCTGAGCAACAGAGCGAGTCTCCATCTCAAAAAGGGAAACAAAAAGTTATATATATTAAAAATATATTTATATAAATATATATATAATTATATTATCTTCCCAGTGCTTCCTGGGAAAAAATTTTATATATATATATATATTCTCATATATATATATGAGATTATTCTATACCAATTCATAAGGAGCTTTATTTTTTATTTTTATTTTTTAAGAGGGATGGGGTCTTGCTTAGTTGCCAGGACTGGTCTCGAATTCCTGACCTTAAGTCATCCTCCCACCTTGGCGGCCTCCCAAAGTGCTGGGAATCCAGGCTTGAGCCACTGCACCTGGCCATCATTTTTATAGCTGCCTAGCATTCCATTCATTGGCTACACTTTTATTTCTTTATTGAACCAATTATCTGTTGTTGGACATTAATATGGTTTCTGATCTGCTGTTACAAGACTGAATGAACACTACTGAAATGAGTAGCCTTGGTTTCTGTCTTTCTCATATTTTAGTATATCTATGAAGTAGAGGGAAGTGGTAGTCCATGCCTTTAAAATAGAAAAAAGCAGACTTTCTCTAGCTGTTGCAGTGTGGAAAAAAAATGGTAAGATTTTCATCAGAACTGGCCTACTAAAGCAAAATAGCCATTAATAACAACAAGCTTTTGTTGTTGTTGTTGTTTTTTTTGTTTTGAGACGGAGTCTTTCTCTGTCACCCAGGCTGGAGTGCAGTGGCGCTATCTCGGCTCACTGCAATCTCCACCTCTTGGGTTCAAGCAGTTCACCTGTCTCAGCCTCCCAAGTAGCTGGGATTACAGGTGCGCACCACCACGCCTGGCTAACTTTTGTATTTTCAGTAGAGATGGGGTTTCACCTTGTTGACCAGGCTGGTCTCAAACTCCTGACCTCAGATGATCTGCCTGCCTCGGCCTCCCAAAGTGTGGTGATTAGAGGCATGAGCCACCACGCCTGGCCAAACAAGCTTTGTTTTTACCTGTCCTTGGACTAATGGAAGTGTAGCATTTCCTTGGTCAAATCTTTATGTTGCTGTGAAGCCAAACAAACCTCACCTTAGGCACACGTGTACCTGTCCAACAGCAATGCAGTGAGGTGGCAGGTATTAAAAACCAAATTAACCTAAGAATTTTAATGAAAGAACAAGTCACTATTTTGATAACAGTGGGGAGGAAAAGCACAGTTGACAGCGCCCCTCCTTTACCCCGTTATTCACGGATTAGAAAGCACAGAAAGTCAACACCAAGGACAGATAAACCTTTTTTTTTTTTTTTTTTTTTACCATGCTGAGTCTTTTAAATTTGTAAAAATTGAATTTTATTTTTGCTACATCTTTTTGGTGTTTCTCTATTCCCTGTATTTTAAATTTAGGTGGAAAAATTAAACCTAACTTTGCTTTACACTTTAATGCAGTAATAGTAATCTATCTTCATTATTTAAATGTGCGGAAATACTACTTTTTAGCAGGTTCTTCAATGTTTTCCATGACTCTGATTAACTATATCAGAGTTACACACCCACATTTTAAAATTAATCATTGCTTCCTCCCTCCCTCTCCCTCTCCAGTTCTCCAAGCTTCCATACTGACACTCCTTTCCAGACACACTCACAACTGCCTCTTGGAAACTCACAGCCTGAAGAAAGTCAATATTAGCAGCCCTGTAATTTCAGCATTAGGGCAGGCACTGAAGAAAATATGAGGCCATAAAAGTTTGAAAAACATGGCATGGATTCTTTTTCAAGCCAAGCGCTGTATTTCCGCTCTAGTGTCCTTCGCTATTTCCCTAAGCTTGTGGCTGTGATTCTTGGCCCAGTTGCATTCCTTGTGTTGTGAGTGCTTGCGGCTCTCCATGCCCTCTTCTGCAGAAAAGGACCACAAGATGGAAGTAGAGCGTGTGTCTTTGTCAGTCCCTTCTCGCTCTTTTGTCTCCGTGACTCTCATCTTAGCCTTTATTGTTGTATCTCTTTAGCAAAGGTCATAAAGATAATGGCATAAACATCTTAGTCAAATATTTTAACCATGTGGGAACACGGTTAGGGCTTAGGAGAAAGCCGTATTTACAAAACAGAGAGATTGAGGCTAATTATTCATTTTATGAACCTATTCACTGTATAGTTCCTATAAACAATGAGAGGAGCTCTTGTGACTGTCCTGTAAACTGCTGAGGATGATGTCCACTGCATCAAGTGAGATATCACTCTGATAATAAAACCAACAGGATACTCTTCCCTTAGTGAGGGCTTCTTATATGTTGGATATGTTGGTGAATGTCTCTTGATTCTCACAACAACCCAACATGGGTCCAATCTGATTTATGAATGTGATCTGTCCTTACTCTGTGCACAGGAAGTTTTAGTTCACTGGAAGACACACCCAGATTCTTAGACATGTGTTTAACACTAAAACTAAGTACAATGGCCATTTTCAGATCAGTGCATTTGATTTTGTTTACATGTCTTTTCTAAAAGGAAGCCCTTCTATTGCTCAAAGCATGTTTATGAAACACTCATATAGAGGATAAATGTCTTGTTCTGGCATTATACGTTTTCAAAATGTATTCACTGACTTAATCTCATTGGAAGGTGTACACTGAGAAATGTCAGCTCGTTATATTCTAACACCATCTGTGAAATTCAAACAGATTATCCTTTATTGGGAGGCTTGTGATTTTTTAGCATTATCATAAGGCCTTTAACAAAATTCTTTTATCAGATAATTTTGGTGAAGCATTATGCAGAAAAAGAAAACTCATAGCCAAGTTCAAAATTTCCATTGCATCTATAAAAATCTTTCATTCATATTGGAAAAATCTGAGCATTCTTTCATGTCGAAGAATGGTGTCATTTATTTATATGAGAACGTTCTGCCCAGAAATCAGGAAAACCCCATTTATATCACTAGCCCTCCTTAGTTAAGTTTCATGGTCTGAAACAAGATGTTGAGCTATGGAAGTCTCTGTTTCTCTATCCAAAGACCACAAACTACCATACCATGTGACATTAGGGCAGGATATGAACATCCCCTTCATTTCACTCTATATGCTACCCTCAGAGGAATCTTCTTATAATGCCCCTCTTTATTAGCCATCAGGCCCCCTTTTGCCTCCAGCCCAAATATATCATACCATGCAAGGACCGCCAGCATTGGAATCTGTCCTAACCTTTTTAATCTGACCTGAACTTTCAGCAGCAGCCAGTGCTAGTCCACACACTGTAGCTCGCGTCTCGTCTCTATCATGTCTCCCACACTTCTGCTTCCTCCCCTTGGTACACTCCCTTCTCCTCTCTGCATCTGTACAAATCCTATTTATCCTTTATACCCAGCTCAAATCTCTTGACTACCCCAGCAAGTAGTAATATCTTCCTGTTCTAATTTCTCCACATCTTGTCTGTCTGTGTTACATATTCAGCTTTTCTAAGGGTTCTTTATTTGGCAAACTATTTTTTGCCTTGTCTAGATTGCTTTCAAGATTTCTTACATATTTTCTATTCTTTCCTCCCTCTTTAGTAACCCTACACGTGCTAAATACTCAATAAACATGGGATTAGTAAACATGGTAATTATTAGTTCAGTAATATCAGGTGCTTCAAAAATGATGCTATGAAAACATTGTACTAAAAAGGAAGAAAACAATATTTGGAGCCAAAGAAATGTTTCTTGATTGAGTTCCTTCCGGGCTGTCTTGCTGGAAGCTTGGAGAGATGTCCATGTTAGGCATTTAACTGTGATCTCGGTAGGAGGGATAGGTTTGCCATCCTTCTTGGATCCCTGATTTGTATTATTGTAAGTCTCAGTCATCGTAGGAATTGACTCATGTAATAAAACAATTGGGAAGAACAAAGGAGATGGATGTGTGTGGGATTACTGATAAGCAGCCTTCACTAGAACGTAAGCTCTTGGGGCCTGTGACTGTGCCTTCTATGTATACACATGTGCATGTGCACATAAGTGCCTCCATATGTTTGTGAGATGAATTGGAAGTGTCCCAATTCTGAAAGATTGTCATGTTTTGTTTTATGTTCTACAGTTTTAGCTTTTCCTGCATATCTGCTAGGGATAAACCAGGACCGGTTGAAAGAAAAGCTAACAAGCCGGCAGATGGATAGCAAGTGGGGAGGCAAATCCGAATCCATCCACGTGACCCTCAATGTGGAGCAGGCCTGTTATACCCGGGATGCGCTCGCCAAGGCCCTGCACTCCCGGGTTTTTGATTTCTTGGTAGATGTAAGTAACACAAGTTGATGTTGGTGATGTTTCATATCTTAGCTATAAAGAGTCAAACTAGTAGGCTGGGCGCGGTGGCTCACACCTGTAATCCCAGTACTCTGAGAGGCCAAGGTGGGAGGATCGCTGCAGCCCAGGAGTTTGAGACCAGCCTCTGCAACGTGGTGAGACCCCGTCTCTACAAAAAACACAAAAATTAACCAGGTGTGGTGGCAGGTGCCTGTGGTCCCAGCTACTCAGGAGGCTGAGGTGGGAAGATCACTTGAGCCTGGGAGGTCAAGGCTGCAGTGAGCCGAGATTGTGCCACTGCACTCCAGCCTGGGGGGCAGAGTGAGATCCTATCTCCAAAAAAAAAAAAAAAAAAATGTCAAATGACTAAGGGTTTTGTGTTCCTGTTCTGGCTCCTTCCTTTCATCCATTACTTTACTTCGCTTTCTGTCCTCTCACTCTGCAATCACTGAATCCTGCATTTCCTTCTAGAACTGCCCAACAAGATACTTTAGCTAAATCTAGTATGGTAACAAGTTTCTTCTGGACAAAATATTTGGTAAAGCTAGGACTAGAGACCAGAAAAAGAGGAGATCCACGTTCACGGGCCTTTCTTGATTTGTGGGCCTAAAGATTTAGGAATATGTTTTCCACATACTTCTGTGTTACAAATTAACCCAAAACCTAGCGACTTGAAACCATAAGTGCTTGTTTTCTCAGTTTCTGAGGGTCAGATATTTGGGATCGGCTGAGCTTGGTGGTTCACGCTGACTGGAACTGTGGTTGTCTGAAGGCTTGACTAGGGTTGGAAGATATGGCTGAAAGATGGATTGCCCGTGTGGCTGTTGGCAGGAGGTCTCAGTCCCTTGCTTCATGGACCTCTCCTTGAATATCCTCATAACATGATGGTTGGTTTTCCCCAGAGTGAGTGATCTGAAAGACAGCGTGAGCAAGAAGCCAGTCTTTTTTATGTCCTGATCTTGGACTCAAGTATTGTCACTCTGCCACATTCTGTTTATTAGAAGCAAGTCACTAAGGAAAGTCCACACTTAAGGCGAGGGGAATGAGGCTCCACCTTTGGGAGGGAGGAATATCAAAAACTTTCTGCATGTATTTTGAAACTATTAGATATTTTTGGTTATGGTGTAATTATATGTAATTATACACATATATATGTGTATGTAGATACACACACACTCTTACATATGAATATATATTTATATATGTATATCACATATATATGCTGACAATCAGTCTTTCAGCAGTGTAGCACTGCCAGTAACAATCTTGTGTTAATCACTGTAGCCTCTAAATGGTAAAATAATAATGCCAAGCACTTACATAGCACTAACTATATAAGTGCCCAGATACTGTTCTAAGTATTTTAAAGAGAAAAAACCGTCACTTAATTCTTACAACAACCCTGTGACTTAGGTACTATGATCTCTGCTTTACAGGTAAACTAAGGGAGGCATAGATTGATTAAGGAATTTGCCCAAGGTCACTCTGTTATGTGATTGATCTAGGAGGCCCTAGATTCCTAGCTAGTTTGCTCCTTTGATGTTTATATATTCAAACTAGAAGGACCCTAGTCAAGGGACAACAGGGGGCCGTTCGATCCAAAAGATCTGTATGTGATTCCAGGCACTAACATCTATGTGGCTTAAAGTACGGTTAGTGTGGTTAGAGTAGGGTCAGGCAGGACAGGGTAGGAGAAGTATTCTAGGTAGTTCTAGTGGCTATTTAAAGTATAAAATTGCTTGGGAAGGTCAGGGTCATACCAAACAGAAGTCATGCAGTTAGCTTGTTCAGATCCCTTGTTTTACTGAGAAGGGAATATCAGGCCTGAGCCATGGTGGTTTTACCCAAGGCCAATCAGCAAGAGGGCAGTGCAGCCTGGGACTAGAATCCACGTATCTTGTCTGTTTGTTCAGAGCACCTTCCAGCGCTGGGCTTCCTACCTACCTTCCTTCCTGTCATCTGTTAGTTTTTTTGTAAGTAGTAAAAGTACATGAATACTCATACAAGTGATCCTAATTTGAGGTGAGATTTACTGGGCACTGACTATGTGTTGTGTATGATTACTCGTTTGCTCACAAAAGATGATATATCATTTTGTTTACCTGGAAAACACCTCTGGTACTTCAGAATTCATCCAGGTATTCAGCACCTCAAAGAATTCTTCGCTTCACTCCTCCCCCACTGCATCCCCCACCAACCCCTCTATCCAAACCTTCCCTGCTATCATTAAGTCTATTCCCATGAATTGCTTGGCCTCTTCTCACAGTGATTAAGAACACAGATTTAGGCATCATACTGCTTAAATTTAGTCCCAGACCCTGCTTCTTACATAGAACAACCTTAAGCAAGCCTTGGTGTGTGGAAAATTGGGAAAATAATGGTATCACTGCCATTTTGAGAATTGAAATGGGAATTAAGTGAAACAACACATTAAGAGCACCTAGCAAACCCTGGCAGAGGTGAATGTTCAATAGATGTAAGCAGGTTCTATTATCAATTCAAAGATAATGACTATTGTTACTATCTGCAGATAGCTCACCCTCTCTATAAGCTCCTGGGAACAAGGATTGTCTTGTCCTTAGCATCCCTGGCATATTGTGTTGGGTCATCATTAAATGACTGGTGAATGGAAGACAATGGAAATGACAATTATAGATCCTTTAGTGTGGGTTCTTCGTGTGAAATAGGTTTTACTTCGATCATCCAAGATGACATCTTCTTCTAATTGTTAAGACCTCCTGAAGAAGCTGACTCAGCCAGAAATTAATGGTTATCATCATTAAGCAAACATTTTTTGTTTCTACTGTACTCGCGTTTCTGAATCCTGGTGGTTTTCCAAAGCGCTTGCCTTTGCACTGAGAGTTTGTTAATGCAGCAGGTCTCCTGCCTTCACGTTGTCCTCTGTTTCCTGCAAGCAGTAGTGTTTGCTATGTAGAGTCCAGCCTCCCTTTCCCCAACGCATGCCCGTTTTTAGTATAAATGGAAAGGATTTCACTGCCATGCTGTTTACTTTCTCTAGTCGATCAATAAAGCCATGCAGAAAGACCATGAAGAATACAACATTGGCGTCCTAGACATCTATGGCTTTGAAATATTCCAGGTAAGGCCAGTTTGAATAAGTAGGGGTTGAGGAGGGTGGCATATTTCATCTGGCCTGCAAGAAAGAATTCTAGGCAATGCAAACACAAAAAAACAGAAAATATACCACCACAACAACAAAAATACCACTCAGGCTCATTTTGGCCTTTGTGAGTTCTTCACGTACCTTTACCAAATTAGTTTCTCCTAAATATAAACTTTTTTCTACTGATGCATCCAACATTTCTATGAAAGCTTTTCACATGAAGACATTTCAATAAATCACTCAAGAAATGACTTTTAAATGATTTTGTGAAACAATTACATGTGAATAACTTTTTTTTTTTTCCAGAAAAATGGCTTTGAACAGTTTTGTATCAATTTTGTTAATGAAAAACTGCAGCAGATTTTTATTGAACTGACATTAAAGGCAGAACAGGTAAGCAGTCCCTCGTCCTTCATCCTATTCTATTTATAATTTATTTTGTTTACAAGGGTATCGATTTCTGTCTTTTGATAATAGATTTGGGTTCCACTCTTATATTAGGAAATGCACCTAATAAAGTCAGGCAGAAAAACCATACGCCATTGTGGTATTTTAATCCATGAAATATAAATACCATCTGCAGCATTTGCCTTCTTCTTTAAGCAAATGATGCTGTGACGTTGGACGTAAGCCTGGCTGCTTTTACTATACTGACTCACTGAGCACGTGGGAAATGGGAGCCTAGTTCCAGCCCCAACTGTCTGAGGCATATATTGTGTTCTAAATAAAAGACTTGGTTTTCTCAGATTTACTCCATTCTCAATCTTCCCTAACAATACATACATTTTTAGCAAAGCTGGTATTTCAATACTTACCTGAGGTAATATGCCTTGCTGTAGTTTCTTCTAAAGTTGGGTGCAGGTCGGGTACTGTGGCTCATGCCTGTAATCCTAGCACTCTGGGAAGCCAAGTCGGGAGAATTGCTTGAGTCCAGGAGTTCAAGACCAGCCTGCCGGACAAAATGAGACCCCATCCATACAAAAAATAAAACAATTAGCTGGACGTGGTGGCATAAGCCTATCGTCCCAGCTGTTCTGGAGGCTGAGGTGAAAAGATTGCTTGAGCCCAGGAGGTCGAGACTTACATCATCACACCACTGCACTCCATCCTAGGCAACAGAGCAAGACTCTGTTTCAAAAATAAATAGTAGCCAGGTGCAGTGGCTCATGCCTGTAATCCCAGCACTTTGGGAGGCCGAGACCTGCAGACCATTCGAGGTCAGGAATTCGAGACGAGCCTGGCCAACATGATGAAACCCCATCTCTACTAAAAATACAAAAATTAGCTAGGCATGGTGGTGCGTGCCTGTAGACCCAGCTACTCCGGAGGCTGAGGCAGGAGAATCGCTTGAACCCGGGAGGCGGAGCTTGCAGTGAGCTGAGATCGTGCCACTGCACTCCAGCCTGGGCAACAGAGCGAGACTTCGTCTCAAAATAATGATAATAAAAATAAATAAATAAATAGTTCGGTGCAGTTTCCATCGTTTCCTGATAGCATATTGTTTAGGATTCCTGGGGCCACCATAACAAAGCAGCACAAACTGAGTGACTTGAAACAGTAGCAGTTTCTTCCCTCCGAGTTCTGGAGCCCAGAGTCTGAAATCAGGAAGTCCTCAGGGCCACACTCCTTCTCAGGATAGAGGGGAGAATCCTTCCTCTTCTAGTTTCTGGTAGCTCCTGGCATTTCTTGGCTTCTGGCAGTTTGACTCCAGTCTCTGCCTGTGTCTTCACGTAGCCTTTTCCAATGTCCCCCTGTGTCTCTATCCAAATCTCCGTCTCTTTTCTTTTATGAAGATACCATTTTAGCTTTGTGCAATGGCAATATTTTAGCCAGTGAGGTTTATCTGAGGCATGATTATTGCTAATTGAAAACTTTTCACAATACCCTGCCATGACGCCTTGAAATATAGTCAGCATTGACGATTTTTGACAGTCTCTATGGAGAGTGAACTGTTAAAAAAAAAAAAAAAAAAGAAAAAGAAAAAGAAAAGAAAGACACCATTTTTTTGGATTTCGAGTTCACGCTAAACCCAGGATGCCTTACGGTGGGGTCCTTAGTGAATTACATTTACAAAGACCTTACTTCCAAACCTCACACATTTTGAGGTTCCAGGTGGATGTGAAATTTGGGGGGATACTATTCAAGCCACTGTATACATCAAAGGCTGTTTTGGGGTCATTTAGTTATGGAAGTGTTTATGCCTGTGCTTAGGAAACACCATACCAGCGGGTTTCACGTGACCTTCTGCCCTGGAACCCACCCTTGGTTGTTTTACTGTAGCTACTCTAAGGGGTGGGGAAGGCTAGAGGTTCACATGAAACCCATTGCTACCGTTGCCATCTAAGTCCCTACCACGTCTAGCCCACTCTCCTGCAGTAGTCTCCAAACTGGTTTGGTCGTCTCCATATGGGTTTCCCATGAACCTCTAGCCTTCCCCAACCCTTAGAGTAGCAAGAGAAAAACAACCAAGAAAGAGCACAATAGCCAATGAGATGGGAGCGGGGAGGCAGGGGCTAGATCATATGGGAAATTGTAGGGCATGGCTGAGACTTTGGGTGTTATAGTAAGTGGAATGAGGACCCATTGAAGAATTTTGAGGGAGGAGTGACATGATCTGATTTGTTGTTTGTGTTTTTGAAAGGGTCACTCTGGCTCTGTAGGCTTATAGAGTGGGGTGAGGCAGGGGAAAGCAAACTAGAATGGAAGTTAAAAAACCAGTGATGGGGATACTGCAGGAGACTACGTTAGATGTGGTAGAGACTCAGACGGCGATGGTAGCAGTCCAGGTGGTGAGAGGGAGTATCTGGAGAGTGAGAGAATGGGACTTGCTCAAAATAATTAGCAATAGCCAAGAAAGAAGGAGCAATCGTGGGTGATTCTTAGCTTTATACCCTGGATAACAGGGCTGATGGTGACACTATTTACTGGAGGGTGAGATGAGAAGAGGGGTTGTTTGGAGGTCATGGGAAATACGGAATCAGAATTCCTCCAAACAGGTTAAGTTGGAGAGGCCCATTTATTATACATCCAAGCGAAGATTCCAGTGTGTGGAATGGATTTGAGTCTGGAACCCCGTGACAAGATATAGATGAGAAATAAATTCAGGGGTCATTAGCCTGTAGGTGATGTATTTAAAGCCATGGGATTGATAGAAATCACCTAGAGAAGGAGGGCTGAGAAAACAAGAAGGCTGAAAGATTGACCCCTGAGACTCCACCACATATAAAGTTCTGGAAATAAGAAAGAGCTAGCAAAGGAAGCTGGCAAAGTGAAACCAGTGAGGAAAGAAGAAAAAACCAGGATAGTGTCATGGTTTTCAAGTTAAATGAGCCTCTGATAGACTGAAGAACCTTCCCATTAAGTACCTGGATGCTAATCTACTCCTGTCCTATATTTAATTTTAATTTTTATTTATTTATTTATTTTTGAGATGGAGTTTTGCTTTGTCGCCCAGGCTGGAGTGCCGTGGCGCAATCTCGGCTCACTTCAACCTCCACCTCCTGGGTTCAAGCAGTTCTCCTGCCTCAGCCTCCCAAGTAGCTGGGATTATAGGCGCACCCCACCACACCCAGCTACTTTTTGTAATTTTAGTAGAGACGGTTTCACCATGTTGGTCAGGATGGTCTCGAACTCCTGACCTTGTGATCCGCCCACCTCGGCCTCCCAAAGTGCTGGGATTACAGATGTGAGCCACTGCGCCCAGCCCTATGTTAAATTTTAAGTTTTGTGATTTTTTTTTTGTAACTGGATTTATGAGTTCGGTGCTACTAAATTGCAGTTTTCGTTGGCCAGAAACAATTGTGTGGCAACAATTTCATAGGGTTCAAACTAAACATAAAAATCACCAAGTCATAAAGTGTTCCTTTCCTGTTACCTCTTAGAAAATAAGAAATTAAAGTTCCTGGTATTTGTTGAAGGACATTCAGGTTTTTCTCTTTCATGGGAATTTTTGTCCATTCAGGGTCTGTCCGTGCAGAGCTCTTGCTATTTGGGAAATAATGTGAGTTCCTGGTTTCTGTCTTACAGGAAGAATATGTTCAAGAGGGAATAAGATGGACACCCATTGAGTACTTTAATAATAAAATTGTATGTGACCTCATAGAGAACAAAGTGGTAAGTGTTGGTTTAGTATGTCTTCACTGCTCACAGGTTTACATTAAGTGAGTTTTTGTTCTGTGTCGTTGTTTTAGAACAGGCAAAGTGACAACTCTGATTTGCAGAGAATTTGAGCAATTGTATTAGTTTTCTGTATGTGTGAAAAGAAAACAGTAGGGCTTTATTCTGGCAGTAAATATGAACATGTGGATATGAGTAAAATGTCAATTTACAAATGGAAGTTGTTACTGATTCTAAGAGAAGACAGCTATCACACGATGACTTAGCATGTGAAGAGCCATAAAACTGGCCCTGTGTTCTAGTCCAACTTCTAGGACTTTAGCCTTAATGACTGATTCAGGCTGGGCATGGTGGCTCATGCCTGTAATCCCAGTACTTTGGGAGGCCGAGGTAGGTGGATCGCTTGAGCACAGGGGTTCAAGACCAGCCCCAGCAACATGGTGAAACCCTGTTTCCAAACAGAAAATTTAGCTAATACAAAAATTGTATTAGCTAAATACAAAAATTAGCCAGGCATGGTGGCACGCACCTGTGGTCCTAGCTACTCTGGAGGCTGAGGTGGGAGGATCGCTTGAGCCTGGGAGGTTGAGGCTGTGGTGAGCTGAGATTGTGCCACTGCACTCCAGCCTGGGTGACAGAGCAAGACAAGACCCTGTCTCAAAAGAAAAAAAGATGATTCAAAATAAAAGAAAAGTGATATAGAACAAATATCTCTATAGGATTTTATATATAAGCCAAACACTGGAAACAGTGAAAACATCCGTAGACAACTTATTTATTTATTTATTTATTTATTTATTTATTTATTTATTTAGAGAGGCATCTCGCTCTGTTGCCCAGGGGTTTCAGTTATAAACATGAGGAATGCTTATAAAATAGTGCTATGTGAAAAAGGAAATGCATTATAGAGTGTGTACACTAAATAACTATATAAATGATGCCTATATGGGTAACATGCTGAAAGAGAACATTAAGAAATAGATTAGGTCAAAGGAAAATGTTTTTATTTTACTTTTGGATTCATAAGTCAATTTGGCATGAATATGAGTGAGCAGATAATGATCTGTGCATGACTGTTGGATAAAACTTCAGGGAGTTAAACAGCTTTTTGGAAAATGGAGTTTCCTCCCTCTTTAGATCTAAGTGGTGACTTCCCATTTGGGACTATTAATTGCATTCTTGCCTGAAGGGGAAGACTGACTTTCAAGATGGTATCTTAAGTCTGGGGAGCTGTTTCCTTCCCTAAGAAAGGACCTGATAAGCATTGTCTGTTTTGGAGAGGTCAGTGACTAGGGCCTTGCCTTCTTGCTCCCATCAGAACCCTCCTGGCATCATGAGCATCCTGGATGATGTGTGTGCCACGATGCATGCGGTGGGTGAGGGGGCAGATCAGACACTGCTCCAGAAACTTCAGATGCAGATTGGGAGTCATGAGCACTTCAACAGTTGGAACCAAGGCTTCATCATTCATCATTATGCTGGGAAGGTATGGCCAATATCCATTTTAATGTCTATCTGTTTTAAGCTTTTGGGTCTGTGATCCAGTTTCTCATGAAGCAAATCATATGCCTTGCCGTATTTTATTCATTCAACAAATAGAACTTATTGACTATCAAAGGAAGCAAAACAAAAGATTGTATATACTACTGCATATTTTTTTTGTATGTACATACTTTTATTTTTATACTGTAGAAGAAGCTACTACTTTACAGCGTATAAATGAACATAGGTGTAAGACAGCAAGAATGAAAGAAATAGCATATATCTAATGAAAAGACTCAGAATTTCTAGAACACAAGGAATACCTACATCCTACTTTTTGGGAACCAAATGCTAACAACATGTATGTAACAAGGCAAGTGCTGCTACATCAGAGGTACCAAAAACACTTAGGAATTGTAAATAAGTATCATCCAGCACGTGGATGCTAAATAAAAGAGCTGGAGGACTAAATAAATAGGAAAGTCACTCTACCTACTTTCCTGTTTCCATCTTTTAGGAATTCAAGTTTAATCAAAATTTCGTTATATAATCCTGTATCTGTGATCTCTTCAATAATTTCGGAATGGTAGTTTTAGACAACTTTAAATCTTGAGCTCCTTCTGAATTTCCCAAAGTGTTTTTGCACTTTTTTTCAGACGGGCCTCTTCTTCAGGGGTCAGCTTTATCTTTATAAGATGGGTAATACCATTCTCTCCCAGGATACAAGGAATACTGAGGAATACTTCTTCATCTATTCCATAGAGGCCCTTAATTATGGTGGAAACTGGATGTGTTCTCCTAAGATTCTTCAAAATACTTTCTGTTAAATCAGCCACAGATAGGCCAATGGCCCAAGAAGTATAACCTTTCATTTTAATAATCTCATAGGCACTAGCAATCACTTCTTCGTGGACATTTTTCCATTGCTCAGGATCTTTATCAGTTCCTATATCAGAGTTCAGGTCCTTCAAAGGGACACCAGCTATGTTCACTCCACTCCACACAGGAACACTTGAGTCTCCGTGCTCTCCGAGGATCCATCCATGGCAGCTTTCAGAATGGATACCAAGCTTTTGTCCAATCAAGAAACGAAAACGAGCAGTATCCAGATTACAGCCGCTTCCAATAACACGGTTTTTGGGAAATGCACTCAGCTTCCAAGCTACATAACTTAAGATATCCACTGGATTGGAAACAATAATCAGTTTGCAGTGGGGACTATGCTGGACAATATTGGAAATCATTAACTTGAAGAGGGCCACATTTCGCTGCACTAAATTAAGGCGCGTTTCTCCCTTTTCTTGGCGTGCACCTGCTGTGATAATCACTAGGTTGGAGTTTGCGGTGACAAAGTAATCTTTGCTACAAACAATATTTGGCATTTTCGTGAAAGAGCTGCCATGTTGAAGATCCATCGTCTCACCCTTCAGTTTGCCTTCATCAAGATCCACAAGGGCAAGTTCATCGATCAAGCCTTTTAATAAGATGCTGATAGCGCAGGCCATGCCCACCGATCCAGTTCCTATGATGGAGACCTTACTGTGATGAACGGGCTCCTCAGAAGTGAAGCGCTCAATAAGCTCACTCTTCACAGTCGCCATCTTGCTCACGGAGGTGAAGCGCCAGGCGCCCTTGAGTGGGATGCGCGCTGCCTGACGGGGACACAGGGCCATCTTCAGGCACAGGAAATTCGCTCCCACCGAGCTCACTCTCTGGCTGGCCCGCACAAGAGGCACAGTCCAACTCATGGCTGCTCGCTCAAGAAGTGGAGAGAGAGACACGGCAAAAAGCTGCTGACCAGAACGTTGAGACACCAAGAGAGCCGTTGGCAGGACCTTCAGCCCTCTACTGCGGGTGCGCATGACCCGCCCCCTGGCCCTCTACTGCGGCTGCGCGGGCCTTTCCAGCGTCTCCGACACGTGCTTTCCGTGGGTGCTCAGACTAAGGCAGTGAAGGGCTGCTTCTCTAGCAAGTGATTTCTGGAGTTCGTTTTACAAAGAGTGTTCTCATCAATAGTTGACATGCTGAAGAAGCTAACCCAGATCCCTGGGATTACTAGTTTTTTATTTTTAGTATGAGTGCCAAGGAAAAATGCTTCTATTATCTACAGATGAAAATAAGGTTACGTTTTCTGAACAATGACCCTGCCGGGAAGGATAGGGCGCTGTGCGTTGCGTACCGGTGGCTGCCTGCACCATCTCCCAGTGTCCGAGAAGTGGGCTCCTGCTTTCTGGTCTATGGCGCTGGAGGCCTATTTTGAAAGGATCCCGCTGCCTTGGTGCCAGTCCTGGCCAGGACCCGCACTGGGACAGTCAACTGAAGCTTGAGCAGGGTAGGGGCCAGCTGGGAGTCACTCCAGCACTAAATCTCACCATACTACTGTGTATTTTTGGAACATGAATCACCCTGCTACATATATTAGCTGCTGAAGAAATAGATTTTCGTCTTGCCTCTTGCTGGAATCACAGACTGGCATTCCTTGTCTCCCCATGCCGACTGGGAGTATAAATCAAGGCCCAGAGTTCACTTTTGGTGTTTGTTCTCATAAAACCCATGAGTATTGGGTGCCTAGTGGGTGCCAGGCTGTGTAGGGCTGCAGATGATAAAAAAGTAATTTGAGGTCATGGTCTTGGGGACTTCCTGGTCCTATGGAAATCCCCTGGTCTCATCCATCATCCCAGCTGACCTCTTGTTAAACAGAGTATCTGAGCATGAGTTTCTGGGCAGATTGGTGCAAATTCGATACTGCTTCTGGGAGAAATTGCAAAGCCTCAGATGACATGGCTCATTGCAATGAATTACTGAGCATGAGGGGCTTCGCTTTTGCTCTGTCTTAGCTAAAATTTAGGAAAAGAATTGAGTTTGTCATTTAGACACCCCAATGAATCCACTGAAAAAGGGGTATGGGGCCTTGAGAGCTGGAGTTCTGATTATGGATCACCTGGGCCATCCAGGCAGGCAGATACTCATCAGCATCTGCAGGTCATCCCCGCTAAGTCAGCTAACAAGTAAGACATGCACAACCTTCCTGTGACAGTGCACAATGAAATCCCAAATGCAACATCTGGAAATCCACACGTTGTGGTGAGGATAGCCATGGCAACTTGGGTTTTTTGTTTGGTGAAATTAGATTTTTTGTTCAATAAACGATTTTGTTCAATGAATCACATTTTGTTCAATGAAATTACATTTTGTTCAATGAAATTAGATTTCTTTCCGTTCTTGGCCAGGTATCCTATGACATGGATGGCTTTTGTGAAAGGAACCGGGATGTGCTTTTTATGGATCTCATTGAGCTTATGCAGAGCAGTGAGCTGTAAGTATGTTTTGCCATAGCTGACAGGGGATATAGGTTTGACGAAATTTTCAATATGAAAACAAACTTATGAGCTGGGTGTGGTAGTGTGCTCCTATAGTCCCAGCGACTCAGGAGGCTGAGGCAGGAGGATCACTTGATCCTAGGAGTTTGAGGCTGCAGTGAGCTATGATCACTCCTATGAATAGCCACTGCCCTCCAGCCAGGCAACATAGGAACACCGTGTCTCTAATAAAGAAAAAACAAAAACAAAACAAAACACCTGTGATGTTTAGTGGTTAGGATTTTGTTCCTTCATGCTATTGGGTCTGGATTATTATTGATCTATTTGGTTTCTCAAAATAGCTTTCTTTTCTCTATATCAGTCTGTCCCTTTTATGTCCCTAACACTTCATGCACCCAAATTCCAAGTGCCATCTACAGGTCCTTGAGGGCATCAGACTTTCTACCTTTCAATACTATTATCAGGGAGAAGTGAGCCCACTGGCTTTGGATTGGGATGGCCATTTCTGACCATTTAAGAGTGGAACAGTCTGGTTCTATGACATTTTGCCCTTGAACTCTTCTTCATGGTCTTTGAATTTTTAAAGATGTTTAATGGCTTAGCAAGACCCACATTAACCAGAGTCCCTGAAGTACTTAAGAAATGGCTTGAGAACTCTGGGAGGGACAACTAAAGAAGGAGTGACTCAGAGATCCATTTTAACTCCCAAGACCCTGTTTCAGCTATAGGGGTAGAACAGTGGGGGTATCCCCCTTGCACACTGCTAGAACTGTCAGGACCACCTCTGCCTTCCTCCCCTCTTCCCTGAAAAGGTTCTCAAGATCCTGGATAACACATAAGAAGATGTAATTTACATGAGCAGGTCCATGCTTGCAAGGCAAGGCCCATGCATGCCAGATCTAACAATTTCTAGAGCTTATTTCAAGTAAGAGTTGCCCTTCTGGTCTCTATTACTTAAGCTGTCACAACAGCAAGGCCAGTTCCTCTAATCAACAGCAGCGAGCCTGATAATTTCCTAATAAAGGACTGACTGCAATGAAAGCAAAGCAAGAGTTTCCTTTTCAGGCCCTGGACAGCTGTTCTGCTCCATTTAATTCTGTCTCTGCCACTCCCTGCCCCTCCTCACCCTCTGCTCTCCATCCCTGCCCTTCTTTGCAGTCACACCACCATTTTTGAGATTTTGCATTTCTTTTTATTCACAACATACAAAATTGATCGGTTCTTCTCTGAGATGGTTAGGTAAGCCACAAGTCCTGGCTTGTGGGTTTTATGGCAGTCAGGTGCAGACTTGCTTCTGGAGATTGTTTTTAAAAACTTATTAAAATTCCTGCCAAGTTTAAGAGCTGTTATTGCTTGCATATAAACTGCTGTCATATAGACATGGCCTATTATTTTATAAACACATTTGATGTCAAAATCTGTAGTCGTGTCTGGTCAAGTTAAAAGTAGATTGCTGGGGAGACTTCCTGGAACATTCAAGATGCCCAAAAAGTCATTGAGGAGGAAGTGAGTTTGAGTTTGAATGTCAGATTGCTAATTTACATGGATCCCGTCATTCACCCAGTCAGCAGATATATATTATGGACCAACTGTGTACCATGCTATGCTTCAGACACACCAGGGACACTAAGATGAGGAAGGCATTGTCCCTGTCCTGTTGCTAGTGAGGCAGATGTGTAAACACATGCAGCTCAAATAGCACCACTAATGAAAGTATATACAGGCCGGGCACGGTGGCTCACACCTGTAATCACAGCACTTTGGGAGGCCAAGGCAGGTGGATCACGAGGTCAAGAGATCGAGACCATCCTGGCCAACATGGTGAAACCCTGTTTCTACTAATAATACAAAACTTAGCTGTGTGTGGTGGTTTGCGCTTGTAGTCCCAGCTACTCAGGAGGTTGAGGCAGGAGAATCTCTTGCACCTGGGAGGCAGAGGTTGCAGTGAGCCAAGATCACACCACTGCACTCCAGCCTGGCGACAGAGTGAGACTTTGTCTCAAAAAAAAAAAAAGAAAGTATATTCAGGAGGCAGAGTGCTCATGATTTGTTACTGCTCCACTTAAAATTGCTCATACTCAAAAGCAGTTTGTCAGGGTTTTCTGTGTAGAGCTGGAAACAGTGTGCTACTGGCATCTGGTGAACAGAGACCATGGATGCTGCTAAATATCCCACTATATGTAGAAGAGGCCCCCTCCTCAGCCCCCAACAAAGAATTATTCAGCCGCAGATACCAGTGCCCAGGCTCGGAAACTGCTCTAGAGCAAAGCAGCATCTGCACTGAATCCAGATATTTCATATAATTCCCTGAGTTCTGGTCTAGCTTGCTTGTGTTAACAAACACATGCTGGCCGGGCGCAGTGCCTCACGCCTGTAGTCCCAACACTTCAAGAGGCTGAGGCAGGAATATCTCTTGAGCCCAGTTGTTTGAGACCAGCCTGGGAAACATGGCACAACCCCATCTCTATAGAAAATACAAGAATTAGCTGGATGTGGTGGCACCTGCCTATAGTCCCAGTCACTCAGGAGGCTGAGGTGGGAAGATGGCTTGAGCCTGGGAGGTCGAGGCTGCAGTGAGCCATGATTGAACCCCTGCACTCCGGCCTGGGCAACAGAGCGAGACCCTGTCTCAAAAACAAAAGAAAACGAAAACCTGAAATCCCCTACTGACCTCCCTCCATTATGTTCTACTGTCAAGATACACCTCGATTCCTGTGACTAGGGATGTTGGAAAGCAACGTTTTAAAATTTATTTTGCAGTCTTTGATTCCAAGTTGCTTATATCTTAGAATTCTTTCCTTTCATGTCTTTCGTCCATTGTTCATTTCCCCAAGTCACATCTTGATGGCCTGTGCCATGAGTCAGATGGCTTTTCTGTAGCCAAGGTTATATGCCTGGGTACGGCCCTCCACCCCATCCTCTAAAAAGGCAGGCTTTCAGACCCCAAGGTACTTACAGATTGCTAATTCATTCTCTTTCTCCTTTTCCAGGCCTTTCATAAAGTCTTTATTTCCGGAAAATCTGCAAGCTGACAAGAAAGGGCGCCCAACTACTGCCGGAAGCAAAATAAAGGTTAGTTCTATTTTAGGAAATTTATAGATTCTTAAAAGGACTAGGGCTTCCTAGGAGTCAGGAACTGCACCCCTGGGCCAGGATATGAGGTCAGCGAGATGTGAGGAGATGGTTACAGAAGATGCTCAGAAGTAATGTCGCTGCTTGTTAAAAGGTTCCAGGACACAAGCTGAATTTGACTTGGCTGTACCAAAACCTTGAATGGTTTAAGTACCTCATAGCTTAATAGTCAGCAGCTGATAATCAGCTACTTTGTAAGAGGAAATGGCTTTATACAGAATCTGGAAGAATTTATGTTAAACTATCAGGGAAATTTTGTGGTTCAGAGCCATGTTTTGGATATTGATGACAGTTTTCCAGGCCAAGCCCAAAAACCTGCCAGTTATGGAACGTTACTTGCCAGAAATTCTACTTGGTCTTTTAGGGGCAATTTATGCGTCCCTCCTCGCTGGGCCCTGCAGGCCTGGAATTGAAGACACATTTGGCCACGTGGTGTCTCAAAGTCTGAAGGAAATCTTAACAGTGTTTCTCAGGAAGTAGGCAGGGTTCTGTGGTACCTGAGCCATTGTGTGGCAAAATTCGTTGTCCCTAATTACACTCTGAATTAAGAGTTTGTGGGCCGGGCACAGTGGCTCATGCCTGTAATCCCAGCACTTTGCGAGGCCGAGGCAGGCGGATCACCTGAGGTCGGGAATTCAAGACCAGCCTGACCAACATGGAGAGGAGAAACCCTGTCTCTACTAAAAATACAAAATTAGCCAAGCGTGGTGGTGGGCGCCTGTAATCCCAGCTACTCAGGAGGCTGAGGCAGGAGAATCACTTGAGCCCGGGAGGCAGAGGTTGCAGTGAGCCAAGATAGCGTCATTGCACTCCAGCTTGGGCAAGAAGAGTGAAACTCTGTCTCGAAAAAAAAAAGTCTGTGTCAGCCACATGTAGTGGTTCAGGCCTGTAATCCCAACACTTTTGAAGGCCAAGGAGGGAGGATTACTTGACCCCAGGAGTTTGAGACCAACCTGTGCGACATAATGAGAACCCCATCTCTACTAAAAATAAAATTTAGGTGTGGTGGCTCACACCTATGCTCTTAGCTACTTGGGAGGCTGAGGCAGGAGAATCACTTTAGTCAAGGAAGTCAAAGCTACAGTGAGCTGTGATTGCTCCAGTCTGGGGGACAGAACGAGACCCTATCTCAAAAAAAAAAAAAAAGTTTTTGTCATTGTGTCACACACACTTAATCTTGTAACTCTAAGAAATATTCACTAAGCTATTTTTAAAAATCATGCTGGTTAAGAATAATTTTTTTAAAAAATTATACCAGCTAAATACTTCCTCAGTTTTTCAATCAAAGGAATGGTTGAGTGACAGCAGGGCTTTGAGTTTGCTTGCCTGTGTTTGAATCTCAGCTCTGGGTTTTCCTCGCTGTGTGCTTGCCAAGGTGTTACTTATGCTCTCAGTGCCCTCACCGCTTCCCTGTAAAATGGAGATATTGGTGTCTATCTTAAGAGATTACTGTGATGCTTCAGCTTCATAATTCATCGGAAGCATGTAACGCAGTGCCTAAGGCATACTGAACACAAGATGTATATATGTGCTCTGACTACATTCTTCCCCTTTAGCCCCATTCCTATATCACCGTTGTTGGTCTCTGCTTAATTGTTGCTTTTTCATTTTTTGTAAAGTTGGGTTCTCACAATGTCACCCAGGCTGGTCTTGAACTCCTGGGCTCAAGCAATCAATCCTCCTGCCTCAGCCGCCCAAAGTGCTGGGATTACAGGTGCTGCAAGCAACCGAGTCCAACCTGGGCTTTCAGCTGTAGGGTAGAGCCCTCTGAGTGTCAAGAACATCATATTGAAAGAACTAGAGAAATTTAGTAGCCCCAGGACAGCCACTGGGTTAGGCTCACTGGAGCAGAAAGCTGAAGGCAGAAAACACATGAAATTCTCATGAGGCCCAGATATTACTGTCTGTGTGAAGTTTCTGACTCATGCCTTTACTGCAAAGTGCTGGATAAGGATTAACTCTGGGCTGGAAAATCGAGTCATAAGACTGTCACATTCACATCCAAGGGGCCCGGATCATCCAGGTTATGATGACTCATTTCCAAGTGGTCTGGATTATTTATAAAAAGGAGAGCAAGGGTAGGGACACTTTTTTCCTCCTCGAAGTTTTGTCCCCTTTCTTTTCCTTCATACGCTTGTCTGGTTGAAGGTTCAAAGTGCCACCATTGTGGGGTGTTTCCAAAATGTTTAGGTTTACAAGTCTCAGGCCCTTTTCTAGGGAGGTCAAGCTGAAGTCAGCCAGTTTACCTAAAGAGAGTACAGCATGTTTTCCCACCTCCAGGCACACTCTCCTCAGCGGATGTTGTGACCTCTGTCTGCCTGGCTGTCTGCCTCCACATAGGAATAAAATTTCTCCCAGTACCTCTTACAGCTACAAAGCCATGGCCCAATCTCTGATACATTCCATATCCACAGTATTTTGCAGACATCACTGTCATCTTAACAAGATCCCTGAGGCATAAGCATTTAAAAAGGTTCTGAGTTCCTTGAAAGAAAAATTAAACTGGTGTTCAAGGTCATCGTAGTGTTATATATTTCATTATCTTGTAATTATTTAAACATGTAAACTGATTTGTAGGATTTAACTAATAGAATATTCATTTGATGGGAACTCTTATTATCTTGATTATAAATAAAAGTATAAATATAGTAATATTTAATAGCACTTGATTTTGAGGTTTTACTTAATTCGATATTGTTGTGTCTGGAAGGGACCAGTACAGGTTGAGCATCCCAAATCCTGAAATGCTCCAATGAGCATTTCCTTTGAGCATCATGTTGGTGCTCAAAAAGTTTCAAATTTTGGAGCATTTTGGATTTCAGCTTTTCACATTTGGGATACTCTACTATAAAGTATAATGCAGGCCAGGCTGGTGGCTCATGGCTGTAATCCTAGCACTTTGGGAGGCCAATGTGGGTGGATCATTTGAGGCCAGTCTGGCCAACATGGTGAAACCCCATCTCTACTAAAAATACAAAAATTAGGCCGGGCGCAGTGGCTCACGCCTGTAATCCCAGCACTTTGGGAGGCCGAGGCAGGCGGATCACGAGGTCGGGTGATCAAGACCATCCTGGCTAATATGGTGAAACCCTGTCTCTACTAAAAATACAAAAACAGTAGCCGGGCGTGTTCGCGGGCACCTGTAGTCCCAGCTACTCGGGAGGCTGAGGCAGGAGAATGGCGTGAACCTGGGAGGCTGAGCTTGCAGTGAGCCGAGATTGCGCCACTGCACTCCAGCCTGGGCAACAGGGCGAGACTCCGTCTAAAAAAAAAAAATACAAAAATTAACTGGGCATGGTGGAGAGCACCTGTAATCCCAGCTAGGAGGCTGAGGCAGGAGAATCACTTGAGCCCGGGAGGTGGAGGTTGCCATGAGCCGAGATTGTGCCATTGATGTGTCAGCCTGGGCGACAGAGCGAGACTCCGTCTCAAAAAATGAAAGAAAGTATAATGCCAATATTCCAAAATCTGAAAAAATCCAAAATCCGAAACACTTCTGGTCCCAAGCATTTTGGATAAGGAATACTCGTCCCATATTTAAATTAGAGTGAAAGATTGATGGTACAGAGAAACAGAATCAAGCCCAGAGGTGGCAAAGACGGACTGGTTACAGCTTTACCTGAGTGCAGCTGGAGCTGTAAGGGACATGACAGAGGAGGTGTAGGCATCATGTAGGTGATTGGATTGGTTGGGGGTTTTTTTGGTTTGTTTTTTGTTTTTGTTTTGTGTGTGTGTGTGTGAAATGGAGCCTTGCTCTGTCACCCAGGCTGAAGTATAGCGATGTGATCTTGGCTCACTGCAACCTCCGCCTCCCAGATTCAAGCGATCCTCCTGCCTCAGCCTCCAAAGTGGCTGGACTACAGGCGGCACCACCATACCTGGCTAATTTTTGGGGTTTTTTTTTTTTTTTTTTTAGTAGAGATGAGTTTTCACCATGTTGCCCAGGCTGGTCTCAAACTCCTGACTTCAATTGATCCGCCTGTCTCAGCCCCCCAAAGTGCTGAGATTACAGGAGTGAGCCATTGCACCTGGCCTGATTGTTTTTTAATGTCTATTTCAATCTCTAGATTAAATTAGAGGTCTTCTAGTTCAACCTACTTAGTTTATAGATAGAGAACTGAGGGCCAGAGAAATCTAGTGATTAGTCATGTAGCTTGCAAATAAAAGTGCCAGGACCCACAGTCAGGCCTGCTGTCATCTCTGAAGGTAGAAGAGGAGCTTTCACCCTAAGCCCTTTCTCACTGTGCTGTCTGTATATTTTAACACCTGCTTCTGTTGAGCAAGTGCTATTGGTGCCTTTCTGTCCTAACTCAGGGACCCTTCTTGGCTGGAATCAGGATTAAATTGAGTTACTGCTTCACAACCACCTCAGCAGACATCTTAAGTTGACCCAAGGCTGGGCACAGTGGCTCGTACCTGTAATCTCAGCACTCTGGGAGGCCAAGGGGGGAAGATTGCTTGAGGCCAGGATTGGAGACCAGCCTGGGAAATATAGTGAGACCCCATCTCTACAAAAACATTTTTTTAAAAAATTAGCTGGGTGTGGTGGCATGTGCTTCCAGTCCTAGCCTACACAGAGGGCTTAAGTGGAAGGATCATTTGAGCTTGGGTGGCCTAGGCTGCAGTGATCTGTGATCATGCCACTCTACTCCATCCTGGACAACAGAGCAAGATTGTGTTTCAAAAATTAAATAAATAAATAAAGTTGACCCATAGCTATTGAAATGCAGGATAATTTTGATGGTTAAGATGTATTTCTGTTTGTTGAAATTATTCACAGCCTGGTGGCTTCTGTCTAACCCTACCTCACCCAGTTAATTCCTTTTATATCACACTAAAAGATCCCATCTCTTTGTCAGCAAGGCAGGATAGCATTGTTGCCAAAGAACAGGCTTGGTAGCCTGTGGATGTCGGTTCAAGCTTTGCTTCTCTTGCATGCAGATTGTGTCATCTTGAGCAATACTTTGTTTCTTTAAGGCCCAGCTTTCTCATCTAAAAACAGGAATAGTATTAAATAGTAGCTACCTCTTCAGGTTGTTGTGCGGCATAAATGAGATAATCCATGTATCTAATCCATGTTGCAAACTCAGTAAATGTTATCTGTCACTATTTTAGCTGGAGAGGACTATGGCAAGTGACTTATAAACTTAAGTCACACTTGCCTCTGTATGTTTTCTTATGCTGAGGTGAGAAAGAAGGAATGCTGTTAAATACTTAGGACAGGCCGGGCGCCGTGTGGCCTGCCTGTAATCCCAGCACTTGGGAGGCCGAGACGGGCGGATCACCAGGTCAGGAGATCGAGACCACCCTGGCGAACACGGTGAAACCCCGTCTCTACTAAAAATACAAAAACTAGGCCGGGCGAGGTGTGCATGGCGCCTCTGTGGTCCCAGCTACTCGGGAGGCTGAGGTAGAGAATGGCTGTGAGCCCGGGAGGCGGAGCTTGCAGTGAGCCGAGATCACGCACTCACTCCAGCCTGGGCGACAGAGCAAGACCTGGCCTCCAAAAAAAAAAAAAAAAAATACTCTACAAAAAGAGTTTGCTGCTATTGGAAATTATAAGCCAGCCAGGCGCAGTGACTCACACCTGTAATCCCAGCACTTTGGGAGGCCGAGGCAGGTGGATCACCTGAGGTCAGGAGTTCAAGACCAGCCTGACCAACATGGTGAAACCCCGTCTCTACTAAAATTACAAAAATTAGCTGGGCCTGGTGGCATGTGCCTGTAGTCCCAGCTACTCAGGAGGCTGAGGCAGGATAATCGCTTGAACCTGGGAGGCGGAGGTTGCAATAAGCTGAGACCATGCCACTGCACTCCACCCTGGGCCACAGAGTAAGACTCTGTCTCAAAAAAAAAAAAAAAAGTTGTAATTAAATACAAAACTAAAATCTAAAATAAAGTTTAAAAAATTAAGAATTTGGGGACTTTAAGAAAAAAAAGCTGTGTTATATTCAACTCTGCAGTCCCTCTCTGGCTCTACCTGATGTGTTGGAAAAATCATCAAATTTGTTGTCAAGTGCAGTCTACATCATCAAAGAACATAAGAGACAATTTACTTTTTCATTATAGGACTTTGCTTTGATCATGCAACCTCTGCAGCCCTGTCTGTCCTCAATTTCAAGCATCGCAAAGAAAGCTATTTCCTGCACATCTAAACAGAGAATTTCATTCACCAATGAATATCTTGCTTTGAATATACTCAATAGTTTTTCTCAAGGGTTTCAGATTTCCGAAACCCATGAAAACAGAAAAGTCCTAATTGAGAGAGGGTTGTCTCTTGCAAGCAAATCCCTTCTGCTGACTTTGTAACGGTTTTCTGGCTTTGGAGGTCCCTTTTGGCTTTTTTCTTTTAGAGGTTTTCTCTCTTCATGCTGCTTTGCTTGGAAGTGGAGTTCGCATGTGTACCACATCCTTGGACCCACAGGGCGTGCTCAGCTGTGGGGTGGGAATGCTGATGTGAGCTCTACTCCCGTTTCTTCAAACAAAGGTTGGGATTCTCAGGGGTCAAAATACTTCGTAAGCGATTTCTGCTTTATGTGGCTTTTTCTGCTTGAATCCATTTATACTTTGGGTACCCAGCACACAGGCATTAATAGATGGTTTTATATGGAATATTCTAGATTTGCGAAGAAGTGAGATATCAGCCACAGATAAAGTGTTCTGACTCCGCAGGTTTTTAAATGGACATATTGAGGAAGAAACTGAATGAAATGGCATATCAAAAGTTTATAAATTCTCAGATTTTTATGAATGTCCAATTCTTCAACTGTGAATTTTCATCACTTTAGCAAAGTGATTCTTCATTAGTCGGATTGCCAGAAAAGAGAATGTAGGGGATTTGATGATTTATCCTTACAAATAATTTTGGGGGCAAAAAGTTAATGAGAACAATATATCTTCAAAGGCCCTCTATCAGTCTAAAATGAACTTAGTTTGTTAACTGACGTGCTTCACTGTACCACTTGAAAATCATGTTGTATGTGAAGATTTATTGGGATTTTTGCTTTTTGTTGTTGTTCTGTTTTCTTAACTGTATTAAAAATGCCTAGTTGCTTTTGAAGATTGAATTTCAAACCCATTTAGGAGTGATAAAGTCATCATAAAAGTAGGCAGAGCTTTCGGAAAGTTTAGTAGACCTGACTTAAGCTTAATGAGCAGATTGTCATGAAGATGAATTCCTAGCTATATATTTCTACACTAGAGTTTTACAAGCCTCCTTTGAAATTTGATCTTCTGTAGAGAAAGTTCCGTGATGCTGATACTGCTCTTCCTTTCTAGAAACAAGCCAATGACCTCGTGAGCACCCTGATGAAATGTACGCCTCACTACATTCGCTGCATCAAGCCAAATGAAACCAAGAAGCCCAGAGACTGGGAGGAAAGCAGGTATAGGGGGAAACCAGCTTAGGTGGGGCTGGGACCTTTTTCCCTCTGCTCCAGGTGAGCTGTCCTCCGTCACAGGCAGGAGCAGTGTCAGTTGCCCGCACATGTCTTTGTCGTGCTCTTGCGTCTTAACTTTTTCAGGACAAAGGCTATATACTGTTTCTCCTCTGTGTCATTTCCTAAAATGTTAGCAGTGCCATTCATTTCAGAATTAGCAGTTTGTAGTGTTGATCTTGGCTAGTCTGGGGGCAGATGGAAAAAAAACAAAACATAACCTCATACCGCAGAGTCACAATGGTTTTAAAATGAGTTTGAGGTTCTGTGTAGACATTCTTAGTACACCCAGCCCCTGATCGGACCCACAGGATGTGGCCTAGAATGCTTCGCTTGGGGTGGAAAGTGAAGGGCGGAAGACCTGGTAGAAATACGGTCCAGCATTTGCTATGCCTCATGAAGACACCGGGACACACTGGAGGCTCTGGCATTCCCCCTAAACACCTTGCTGATGAGCAGAACGACTCTGGGAGGAAAGATGTCAAAGGGAAGATGTCAAAAGGAAATGTGGAGCATAAGAATTCATCGAGCCTTTTCCGCCCTGACTTCCAAGGAAGCCCATGTCACTGTTCCTCCCACAACTAGCATTTAGGGAAGTGGCCTGGGCAGGAGGAAATGGCGGCATTGAGTAGGAGGCTAGAGGGTGTGAATTTTGTGGCCCACTGGGGGACCCAGACACACATTGTTCAGAGGCCTGATCCCACTGTCCACAGAAGCATGGGAAGGAGGGCTGGGGAGACACTTAAACTACAGAGAGGACCCCAGCCATCGTCACCTAATAACAGTCCCAGGATGGGAGCCTACTGGAATTGCTACCTCTTGTCTTCTCTCTTGGAGAAAAGAAGATAGGCTCTTTCAGGTGTCGAGTGAAGATCTCCAGGTTTAGGTTCCACGGGAAGACCAGGACTAAAATTCCTAGCTGCCAATTACCTCCTGCGAGGGATAGGTGTGGCCATTTTCCATCCTGCCAGCAAGATCCTAAACCATGGCAGACAGATGATACCTGATCCTTTAGAGGAAGAAACAGATCCATAGTAAGAAAAACACGTAGGTCAAACATTTACTGTCTGAAAGTTCATTTTATTGAATACTGAATACTTCAGGGTGCAGCCTAAGTCTTTTCTCTCCTCTGAAGAAGCCAGGCTGCGTGGATGTAGGAGCTGCCATCTTTTCAATCCACAACGTTTCTGAATAATCTCATCCATAGATGCATATTCTTAAGGAATTTTTTTTTTTTTTTGAGTCAGAGTCTTGTTGTGTCGCCCAGACTGGAGTGCAGTGTCATGATCTTGGCTCACTGCAACCTCTGCCTCCCAGGTTCAAGCGATTCTCCCGCCTCAGCCTCTTGAGTAGCTGGGATTACAGGTGCCACCACTACGCCTGGCTACTTTTTGTATTTTTAGTAGAGATGGGGTTTCACCATCTTGACCAGGCTGGTCTTGAACTCCTGACCTCATGAGCCACCTGCCTCAGCCTCCCAAAGTACTGGGATTATAGGCATGAGCCCCCACCCCTGGCCCCTTAAGGCATCTTTTCCATTCAATCTCTGAAATTTTTCGATTTAATGTAGTCAGATTCCTTCTATAATATTGTCCATTAATGATATTCAGGCCCTGATGAGGAGCTCATACTTTCTAAAATGACCAGCTCTTCTTTGGTCAATTCTTACTTTAGGAGGCTGTACAGTCCTTCTCTAGTTCACTTTGAAAACATGCCGTAAGAATCATTCTCGGCCAGGCGCAGTGGCTCATACCCGTAATCCCAGCACTTTGGGAGGCCAAGGCAGGCGGATCGCAAGGTCAGGAGATTGAGACCATCCTGGGTAACATGGTGAAACCCGTCTCTACTAAAAATACAAAAAGAAATTAGCTGGGCTTGGTGGCGGGCGCCTGTAGTCCCAGCTACTCGGGAGGCTGAGGCAGGAGAATGGCATGAATCTGGGAGGTGGTGCTTGCAGTGAGCCAAGATCACACCACTGCACTCCAGCCTGGGTGACAGAGCGAGACTCCGTCTCAAAAAAAAAAAAAAAAAGAAAAGAAAAATCATTCTCGTCACTTTGCCACTGGACAGCTTTTCTGTTAGTTCGAGGTGACCATCGTGTTTCCTTTGAATCTTCTCTTCTACAGGTTAATCCCTCTCAGTTCCCTCAACAGTTTCTCTGGGACATGAAATATAAGCATTCCCCATCTGATCCCTTCTCTTGGATGTACTTAGTTTGGCCTCTGCTTTTGGGAAATGTGTAGTTCAGTTTCTCCTTTCAGACTAAGAGGGTAGCAGCATTGTCATCTCTTCCCGTCTAAAAATGTAATATGCTTACACCCAGGAGTTTTAGGCTGCAGTGAGCCATGATTGAGCCACTACACTCCAGCCCAGGTGAGATAGCGTGAGACCCCAAGTCAATCAATCAATCAATCAATCAGTCAATCAATCAAATAGAAAACATCTTGTTTTGCCCTCTTACGTTGGTTCCCAAACTTGAGCCTGCCTCAGAATCCCCAGGAGGCCTTGTTAAAGCTGAGATTTCTGGGCTCCATCCCGAGTTTCTGATGCTGTGAGTCTGAAGTGGGCCCGTGCATGTACATCTTAAAAATCTTGCAGGTGGTGCTGGTGATGATGGCCCAGGCATTGCACTTGGAGAATCACTGATCTAGAGCAAAGAACTAGACTGGGATTTGCAAGACCTGTGTCCTGGTACTGACATATCACTAAGTCGTTAGAGTGAGACTTCATCTCCTTAGCCCTCAGTTCCTTCCTTCTAAGAGGGTCCATCTAGAATAGGATCTCCTTCCGCCTGACAGAATGAAGGCTTCCAGACAGTGGCTGTCAGTCTGCCTCTGTCTCTGTCACTTTTACACTCACCTCTCACACATACCCACACGTGCACATCCCACCCACGCATACATCCACATGTACACACACACACAATAGAACAGTGATATTAAATCAATACTCCAATATGATTACTCCAATCGAATCTGTAGTCAACCTTAGAAATAAATTATGAGAGTCTTGGAAGCAGAGGTATTGCCAAAGGGGGTCTTAGCCCACCTTCCCCCATTTCAACCTCTATCCACCTGTCCTTCCCAGAAAATACTCTTAAATGAAAACATCTCACTTGCCCTACAAATGCAGTACCTCCCCTAGCACACCATCCTCTACCCCACGTAGATAGTTCTGCTGAAAGCACCTCTAAAATAGAAATTTTGTAATAGCTGCTTGGAAGTTCACCAACGCTGATGCTACCTTCTTGTAAAAATCCACCTTGATTCATTGGAATATCAGAAAATGGAGAAATTAAATGAGTGGTACATTTTATTCAGTAAATCCTCATAGGATGAGGATGGTATTTTCTCTTTTCTTTTCTTTTTTTTTTTTTTAATGATTCCACTTCTTTGAATTGCAGCAAAAATGACACGCATTCAGATAAACTGGTTTTAAGAAGTTCAAGGTACTAGTCGGTCGAGCATTGATTTATAATTGATTTATAATTCCAGTAAGATCGCTTTCTGGGATTCCACCCTTAATCCCGGTTTGGGTTTATTGTGTAACAGATGGTTTCACTCCATCAGTGAGTCAGGAGCGTTGGGGTCCGTGAAAGGGCAGTGTGCTTCACTGGCCAGGATTACACACCCAGTTGAAGCTCCTGGTGAAGAGGGTTACTCATCCCACAAGTTTATGGGGTATGGGGTTTTTCTTTTCCTGTTGCAAATGTGTTTTTGTTTGGGTTCTGAATTGCTGCCTTGCAGAGTTCTCTAGCCCTGATCAATTTGAGTAAACGGCCAGGGACAGTCTTGGAAAAAGACTCTCTCTGCAAGACGGAGTTGGCATAGCCTAGGGAACAACCGGGCACTGTCTGGCCGGTGACTGCTGAGGAGGTGACAGTGCTCCAGGAATATGCAAAAATCAACTTGTGTCCCTTTGGTGACCCCAAATTTTAAACATTACAGGACTTGCTAGACTGATTTCTACAAGAAAATTTCTTGATGGTGGAAGCTGTAATGAATGAAACAATGTTTTAACATGAGGAATATTCCTTCCTATGTGATTCATGGGAAAGGAACGTTTCTGCTTGAATTAATGGGTGATGCATTCCTGCCTCGAAAGCCTGGCGTGAAGCCAGTATTTATGAAAAGTACTTTGAAATGAGCAGAACCTTAAAATGAACAGCTCCATGCATTTTTCTCACTAGAGAAAAGGCCAGTGGCGAGTTTTAGATTTGGAGGATGAGAGAAAGGAAAATTAATTATTTTTAATTTAATTACCTTTTTAATTGACGTATTTCTTTCTCTCTCTCTCTCTGTCTCTCTCTGTCTCTGTCTGACTTATATGGGCAAAGGTGGATATTTAGTACAGACGGGGTTTCACTGTGTTGGCCAGGCTGGTCTCGAACTTCTGACCTCATGATCCACCATCTCGGCCTCCCAAAGTGCTGGGATTACAAGCGTGAGCCACTGCACCCGGCTTAACTCTTTGTGCATAGAGGCTTTTTAAAAGTTAATAATCTTAGAGGAATCAGCATTTCTGGCTCTTGGCTCTGTAAGACCCATCAAACTGGAGACTCTTAAACACCACTCCCATTGTGACCTCATCCTTCCCATCAGCCAAGGCTGCACCCCCAGTGTGAGCTTCATCTGTACCCCTCCTCCTGTCCTACAGCACCCCGCCACTGGCCTTTCCTATCCTTCTGCCTTTGCTTTCACAGCCCTCTGCCTTGTCCTCTGCACCTTGTGGATTCAACTGACCCCTCCAGGCCCAGGCACATCACACTGCTCCTGAGAACCCCCATACTGTGAAAAATCCGTTTCCTTCTCTATTCTCCTTTCCTGGTTTACATACTGTAGCTGGGAATGGATGAGAATAATAACAGCTTTACTTTGCTCATGCTACGAACTAAGTGCTTTCCATAGAAAGTACTCATCTAGAAAAAAAGAATTTATGCCACCATTCCCGTTTTTACAGAAGAGGAAACTGAGAGACACAGAGAAGTTGCATCATGGCAGGGCCAGTGGCACAGCAGGAATGCAGTGCCAGAGGCTCCTAACCACTGTGCTGCCTGTGTGGGCTCCAGCAGGAATCACAGCATTGTCCTTTTTTGGTGACCCTACCATGTTGCAATAGGGACTGTGTGTGACTGGCCCACCGCAGACATCTGCAAGTATGAGGCTTACTTGGAAATGGTGGTTTCTGTGAGAGCCTTACTGGGGAGACGGCTGTCGGGAACCTGCATGACATCGGAATGAGGATGCTTCTGATGGCCTTTTCAGCTCCGCAGCTCCTGAAGGCCCATTTTGCTGAGTTAGCCCCACTGTCAGCACAGATAACCCCAGATGTACCAAACAGGGAGCGCGAGGAGTTACCTCCCTACTGCAGCACAATCCTGACATTCTGTCTTCGAAAGAGAGAGACTTTACTTTTTATGTCTAATTTGCCTCAAATACCATGTTTCCAAGTGTCTGTGTTCAGCCAGCTTGCATAGCACGCAGCCCAGGGCCAATTTAACTTCCCAGAGTGGATGATCTGAAGCAAGTGTTCAGGATCTGTCGGCATCCAGAACACCGTGTTTCCCAGCAAGTGGTGGGTTTTCATAAGGCACATGTCCGTGCTCCACCCTAGACCCAGCAGGCCTTCCAAAACAGCAACCCCAAGGTGTGGGGCATGGGCCATCTTCTGGTATGAAAATCCTCATGTGTGAGAATATTAACCTAATAGTTCTTTATGTCTATTTTTTCAAAAGAGATTGCTAGATTTTTACTATTAAGAAACCAGGATGGGCCAGGTGTGGTGGATCACCTGAGGCCAAGAGTTCAAGACCAGTCTGGCCAACATAGCGAAACTCCATCTCTACTAAAAAATACAAAAAATTAGCCAGGCCTGATGGCACACACCTGTAATCCCAGCTACTCGAGAGACTGAGGCAGGAGAATCTCTTGAACCCATGAGGCAGAGGTTGCAGTGAGCCGAGATTGTGCCACTGCACTCCAGCCTAGATGACAAAGCCAGACTCTGTCTCAAAAGAGAGAGAGAGAGAGAGAGAAAGATAGAGAAAGAAAAGAAGGAAGCTCTAGCATCATTTAATTCAAAAGTTAAAAGTTCTTTCCTTTAGCCTTCTGATAAACCAATATTTTTGTTCATACTCTAGGTGATAGTTAGATGGGTCTTTGTGTTACTGTTATTCTTTGAAACAGATATGTAATACCCTGTTGTTTAATGACTATATTTTATTTATTTATTTATTTTTTGAGATGGAGTCTCACTCTGTCATACAGGCTGGAGTGCAGTGGTGTGATCTCGGCTCACTGCAGCCTCTGCCTCCCGGGTTCAAGTGATTTTCCTGCCTCAGCCTCCCGAGTAGCTGAGACTACAGGTGCACACCACCACGCCCGGTTAATTTTTGTATTTTCAGTAGAGATAACGTTTCACCATGTTGGCCAGGCTGGTCTTGAACTCCTGACCTCAGGTGATACACCTTCCTCGGCCTCCCAAAGTGCTGGGATTACAGGTGTGAGCCACCGTGCCTGGCCTAATTGCTGTATTTCAATATTTTAAAATTAGCATTATGTCATCTGAGAGGTCAGCTCAGTGTTTGAATGCTATAAATTGTAGTCTTTTGAATATGTTTCCCTACAGCTTGGAACTGGGGGTTTGGGGAATGGCTGGTGAGAACACGGGTGAAAGGATTATCCAGTAATGTCCAGGCCCCATTTTCTCCTTTGCACAGGGTAAAGCATCAAGTTGAATATCTGGGTCTGAAAGAGAACATTCGAGTGAGAAGAGCTGGCTATGCCTATCGGCGCATTTTCCAAAAATTCCTACAGAGGTAATGAACTAGTGACTCTGGCCTTTTTTAAAACAGGTTTATTGAGCTATAATTCAAATCTATACAATTCACCCCCTTCAAGTGTATGAGTCAGTGGCTTTTAACATATTCACAGAGTTGTGCAGCTATCACCACAGTTAACTTTAGGACATTTTCTTACCCTGAAAAGAAGTCATGCTTCCCTTTGTTGTCAACCAATTTTCCCCTTGCCTCCGGGCCCAGCCAGTCACTTATCTACCTTCTGTCTATAGATTTGCTTATGCTGGGCTTTTCATAGCAATGGAATCATGTATGTGTCCTCTGTGACTGGCTTCTCTCGCTGAACGTAAGATTCATCCATGATGTTGCACTTAAATACCTCCTTCCTGTTAATTGCAGAATAGTAATCCGTTGTATGGATATAGCGCAGTTTACTTATTCATTCATCAGTTGATAAACGTCAGTTGTTTCCACTTCTTGGCCATTATGAATAATGCTGCTATGAAAATCTGTGTACAAGTTTCTATGCGGTCATATTTCATTTATTTTGGGTATATGCTTAAAAGTGCAGTTGCGGCCGGGCACGGTGGCTCACACATGTAATCCCAGCACTTTGGGAGGCCCAGGCGGACGGACCACGAGGTCAGGAGATCGAGATCATCCTGGCTAACATGGTGAAATCCCGTCTCTAGGCCGCGCGCGGTGGCTCAAGCCTGTAATCCCAGCACTTTGGGAAGCCGAGACGGGCGGATCACGAGGTCAGGAGATCGAGACCATCCTGGCTAACACAGTGAAACCCCGTCTCTACTAAAAAAACACAAAAAACTAGCCGGGCGAGGTGGCGGGCGCCTGTAGTCCCAGCTACTCAGGAGGCTGAGACAGGAGAAGGGCGTAAACCCGGGAGGCGGAGCTTGCAGTGAACTGAGATCCAGCCACTGCACTCCAGCCTGGGCGACAGAGCGAGACTCCGTCTCAAAAAAAACAAAACAAAACAAAACAAAAAAAACAAAAAGTGCAATTGCTTGGTCATATGGTAATTCTGCATTTAACCTTTGAGAGGAACTGCCTGATTGTTTTCTGAAGTGACTGCACCATTTTACATTTTATACCACTAGCAGTATTTGAGGCTTCCAATTTATCTAAATCCTTGCCAACATAAGTTATTTTCTAACCATCCTAGTGAGTGTGGAGTGGTATTTCATGGTGGTTTTGATTTGCATTTCCCAGATTGCAAATTATATTGAGGATTTTTTCCTGTGCCTATTAGCTATTTGTATTTCCTCTTTGGAGAAATGTCTGTTAGGCCCTTTGCAATTTTTTAATTGGGTGTTTTGTCTTTTTATTATTGCATCGTAGTAACAATTCTTTTACTGTTATTTCTTGTAGAATAAATCAATAGCCATAACTATTCATTAGGCTGTCTGTTTAGTGTAACACATAAGTTCAGGAATTCTTGATAATTGTGCTACAGGAAGGGTGGAGGTTTAACTTGACTGAACAAATTAACAGTATGAAGACAATTTCAGGAAAATATTTAACCCACTTAAGACAATAAGCTTAAAATATTTCACCTCAAAAATCTTGTACAATCCATGTATAAATTTAAACTTGTTTTTATATATCCCTTAACATGTATTTGGCAGGACCCGTACTTAAATTGTTCTTATTTTGTGTTGTTTGTAAAAGGATAAAATGTAGTACCCCTAAAATGTGACATCACTCTAACTTCTCTAATGATTCTGTGGCGTTCCACCATATTTCAGCATGCATTTAATTTCCTTTAAGGAATAGGGAAACAAAAAAGAAGCAAGCCAAATTTAGTGTTTTATTTATTTATTTAGAGACAAGGTCTTGCTCCATTACTCAGGAGTGCAGTGGTGCAATCATAACTCACTGCATCCTTGAACTCCTGGACTCAAGCCATTTTCTCCCACCTCAGTCTCCATGTAGTTAGTACTGCAGGCATGCGTCACCACGCCCAGATGACTTTTTACTTTTCATAAAGACAGGGTCTCACTATGTTGTCCCGGCTGCTCTCAAGTGATCCTCTCACCTCAACCTCCCAAAGTGTAGGGATCATCATCATGAATGACCACACCGGGCCAAATTGAGCATTTGAGTCAGAAACAGTTACATCTTCCTGATATATTATGCAGGGGCTGGATATAATGGTTTTTTTTTGTTTGTCTGTTTTAATTCAGATTGTATATAACAAAGAACTAATAGACTGAAGAAGAGGTTCATTACTGTCTTTGGAATCTAGTATTTCTCATAAGACAGTTCTTATTTAGGGCTGTTGTTTCTTGTGCTATGAGATTAGGACAGCTGACTCACCATTTAGAGGTTTTAAAAAAGGGCTAATCATTTCGTATAATAAAGCCTCAGAAACTCAGTCCCCCACATTTGAGTTTCCTAATAATTTTGGAGGTGAGTTAGACTAGGAACAAGGTTCATCCTCTTTGTTCTCTGAATTGAAGACATCAGTACACCTATAGTGTAAGCAGGACTACGTGAAAGAAATATTTAGGAAGTTGAGAAAATATATTTGTAAAGCTTTTGCATCACCATAGCACCATCCATTTGCTGACAAACAACTGAGATGTTAGTTACGAGACTTCCTTAAACAGATCGGTAACACTAGCTTAGAAGAGAGTTTCTCAGCCTCAGACACTGACATTTTAGGCTGGAAGATTCTTTGCTTCCGAGTCTTTCCTGTCTATCGTGGGATGTTTAGCAGCCTTCTTGGCCTCCACCCACTAGATGCCAGTAGTGTACCTTCCTCTGAGTTGTGACATCCAAAATTGTATCCAGACATTGACTGATGTTTCCCCTACAGGGCACAGTCAGTTGAAGAAGTTTGGCTTAGATCATCATTTTAAAATTTTTTTTTTTTTTTTTTAAGAGATAAGGTCTCCCTTGGTTGCCCAGGCTGGTCTTGAACTCTTGGGCTCAAGCAGTCCTCCTGCCTTAGCCTCCCAAAGTGCTGGGGTTACAGGCATGAGCTACCATTCCCGGCCCCAAAATACCCTTTTATAATTAAGAGGGACTGGGCTCGGTGGCTCATGCCTATAATCCCAGCACTTTGGGAGCTGAGGTGGGCATATCACCTGAGGTCAGGAGTTTGAGACCAGCCTGGCCAACTGGTGAAACCTGTCTCTACTAAAAATACAAAAATTAGCCAGGTGCAGTGGCACACATCTGTAATCCCAGCTACTTGGGAGGCTGAGGCATGAGAATCACTCAAACCAGGGAGGCGGAGGTTGCAGTGAGCTGAGATGGCGCCGTTGCACTCCAGCCTGGGCGACAGAGCGAGACTCCGTCTCAAAAAAAAATTCCACACAGCAAAGGAAACAATCAACAAAATGAAGAGACAACCCACGAAATGGGAGAAAATATTTGCAAACCATCCATCTGACAAGGGATTAATAACCAGAATATAGAAGGAGCTCAAACAACTTTGTGGGGAAAAAAAATCTAATAATCCAATCCAAAAAATGAGCAAACGATCTCAATAGATATTTCTCAAAAAAAGACATGCTGATGGCAAACAGACATATGAAACAGTGTTCAATATCACTGGTCATCAGAGAAATGCAAAGTAAAACTACAATGAGGTGTCTCACCCCAATTAAAGTGGCTTTTACCCAAAAGACAGGCAATAACAAATGCTGGCGAGAATGTGGAGAAAGGGAACCATCCTACGCTGTTGATGGGAATGTAAATTAGTATAACTACTATGGGGAACAGTTTGGAAGTTCCTCCAGAAACTAAAAATAGAGCTACCATATGATCCAGCAATCCCACTCCTAGGTACAGAGCCAAAAGAAAGGAAATCAGGATGTGAAAGAGATATCTTCACTCCTATGTTTATGGCAGCACTATTCGCAATAGCCAGGATTTGGAAGCAGTCTGCGTCCATCAACAGACAAAAGGATAAAGAAAATGTGATACAAGCTGGATGCGGTGGCTCATGCCTGTAATCTCAGCACTTTGGGAGGTCATGGTGGGCAGACCACTTGAGATCAGGAGTTTGAGATCAGCCTGGCCAACATGGTGAAACCCTGTCTCTACTAAAAATACAAAAATTAGCCTAGTGTGGTGGCCCATGCATGTAATGCCAGCTACCCGGGAGGCTGAGGTGGGAAAATTTCCTGAACCCGGGAAGCAAAGGCTGCAATGAGCCAAGATTGTGCCACTGTACTACATACAGCCTGGGTGATGGACAAGACCCGGTCTCAAAAAAAAAAAAAAAAGAAGAAGAAGAAAAGAAAATGTGATACACATAGACAGTGGAGTACTATTCAGGAATAAAAAATAATGAGATCCAGGCCAGGTGTGGTGGCTCCCGCCTGTAATCCCAGCACTTTGGGAGGCCAAGGTGTGTGGATCACTTGAGGTTGGGAGTTTGAGACCAGCCTGGCCAACATGGTGAAACCTCCTCTACTAAAAATACAAAAATTAGCCAGGTGTGGTGGTACACACCTGTAATTCCAGCTACTCAAGAGGCTGAGGTGGAAGGATTGCTGGAACCCAAGGCGGAGTTTGCAGTGAGCTGAGATTACGCCACTGCCCTCAAACCTGGGTGACAGAGCGAGATTCCATCTCAAAAAAAAAATGAGATCCTGCCATTTGCAACAACACGATGGAACTGGAGATCATTATGTTAAGTGAAACAAGCCAGGCACAGAAAGACAAACATCACATGTTCTCACTTATTTGTGGGAGCTAAAAATTAAAGTAATTGAACTCATCAAGATAAAGAATAAAATGATGGTTACCAGAGGCTGGGAAGGGTAATGGGGGGAGGGGAAGGGAAGTGGAGATGGTTAATGCATACAAAAAAATAGAAAGAATGAATAAGACCTAGTGTTTGCTAGCACAAGTGGGTGACTATAGTCAAAAATAATTTAAGTGTACATTTTAAAACAACTGAAAGAGTACAAGTGAATTTCATGTAATACAAAGAAGAAATGTTTGAGGAGATGGGCACGCCATTTTCCATGATGTGATTATTGCACATTGCATACCTGTATCAAAATAGCTCATGCAATAAGTAAAAAAGAAAAAAAAAAAAACTCATGCAACCCATAAATATATATACCCACTGTGTGTCCACAAAAATAAAACAACTCATCAGTCCAGGTGCAGTGGCTCATGCCTGTAATTCCAGAACATTGGGAGGCTAAGGCAGGAGGATTACTTGAGCCCAGGAGGTCAAGGCTACAGTGAGTTAGCCTGGGTGACAGGGCAAAACCGTGTCTCAAGAGAACAAGAAAAGAGAAACTAATCAGACCTTTTTTAATCTATTCTTTTTTTTTTTTTTTTTTTTTGAGAAACCAGTTCTGAAAGACCTCCTTCCTTCTACCTTGTTTTAAAAACCAACCAACCAACCAACCAAACTGACTTCTATAAGTAATGCTGGGAGTGCTGCCATCTCAGGAGACCAGGAAGTCTGTGCACACTTTTTACCATCTAAGGCCGGACACCCCAACTCCTGGCCGGGGACCAGTACTGGTCTGTGGCCTGTTAGGAACTGGCCCATACAGCAGGAGGTGAGCAGCAGGCCAGCGAGCATTACCGCCTGAGCCCCACCTCCTGTCAGATCAGCAGCGGCATTAGATTCTCACAGGAGCACAAACCCTATTGTAAACTGCACATGCAAGGGATCTGGGTTGTGCGCTCCTTTTGAGAATCTTAATGCCTGATGACCTGAGGTGGAACAGTGTCATCCCAAAACCACCCCCACAACCCCGTCCATAGAAAAATTATCTTCCATGAATCCTGGTGCCACAAAAGGTTGGCTGGTCTAAGGGATCCTGTGCTACGTGCATGAGCTGTGAACTGACTCTGTTGATTTTCCGGATCTGTCCCGAGTACCATGCTAGCTTCATGGTTCCATGCATGGTACTTTACGCTGTGCCTCATTCTGAGTAGGCATTTTGTGAAATTTCTTATGCATTTTATGTTGAGGAACTTTCACTGAAATGCTTGTATCCTTGGATGTCTCCCTTCTTAGCTCCCCTGCTGTAAGCTTTTCCTTTCAGAAGAGACACATAGCCTTGTGTCTATTGTCAAAAAGTAGCCTTTTTTATTGTTGTCATACTTTTCTTGGTTTGAGAATACTGGGGCCGGGCAAGGTGCCTCACGCCTGTAATCCCAGTCCTTTGGGAGGCCGCAGTGGGCAGATCACCTCAGGTCAGGAGTTCAAGACCAGCCTGACCAACATGGTGAAACCCCGCCTCTACTAAAAATACAAAAATTAGCCAGGCATGGTGCCGGTTGCCTGTAGTCCCAGCTACTCAGAAGCTGAGGCAGCAGAATCTCTTGGATCCAGGAGGCGCAGTGAACCGAGGCTACACCATTGTACTCCAGCCTGGGTGACAAGAGTGAAACTCTGTCTCAAAAAAAGATTACTGGGAGGATAAAGTTTGGAAGGAGATAATTTTTCCATAAAAAGGACATTTTCAGTCCCCCACACTGTATTTCAAAACTGTTATTGAAGCAGTCCACTCAAAAGTGGCTTGAAGTCCAGGTATATGAATGGGCAGGGGTATTTCTCTGGAGAGAACACCATTTTCCATAAGACACTTGAGTCTGGGATCTTGGTCATGCAGAATTCATCCAGAATCCACCACTGACTGTCTCATCCTGTGATGGTCTACAGGTAGTTGAACCATCTCATATAACTTTATTTTTTCCAAAGGTGAGAGGAAAGGCTTTGTTCATAAAATTGCTTTCTAGGTGTCCACAGAAAGGCTGCCAAATGAGAAACAGAAAGTAAAAGCCTGAAGAGAATGGATATATTAATACCCAGCACAACTATCCACATATGCATGTATTATACACCCTCCCTAGAAAGGAAGTTCACAGGCCTAAACAGAGCCATGGCTCAGAGACTACCCAGAGCGTAGTGTTGGCTTAGGAAATACTCTATGTGTTTAGTGTGTGTTATTTTCCTCTCTGGAAAATCCTTTATATTTATCAAAACCATCCCTCTTGACCGAATATTGGAGAGCAAAAATCAAAAAATGCCTTAATTCCCCCATGGGTGGGCCTCATGCTCTTAAAGTAAGTACTGTGCTACTTGAAACAGTAGCAGGAGGCACCCGTTTACACCATCTCCCCACTACAACTTTTATGCCTTTATAAAGTGTTAAAAAAAAAAAAAAAAACTGTTAGAAATAGCAGCCATGTTGCGTCTTAGAAAATGAGTTTTCCAGAAAACACCTCTCTGAGCTAGGCAATGTGTGTTTCTTTCTGTGGTTGGCAGCAATAAGCCCAAATATGGATTCTGATGCTTAGGAGGAAGAATGTGGTAGAAACATAACAGATTTGCAAAGTTTATCTTGTAGCATGATTTACACTTCCTCACAAGCATGCTTCCTCTGACCTTGACCTAGCCTCTCAGAATGTGGGGATGATAAAGGCATGCCTCGTCAGCACAGGCATTCCACGTCATGGGCAAGAGAGGAGAAAGAATAGGAAGCCCAGGAAAGCACAGAGTGGTGGAGAGTGTCCTCGGAGGTCAGAAACAGCCTTAATCTCAAGTGCCAGCAGCTGGGAGTCCCTGGGGTCCGAGCTGCGTTTCCTCTGAGAAGGAAACCTGGGATCAGTGATCCAAGAGATAACAAGAGCCGGGAAGAGATTCCAGGCAGAAAGAGGAGCCGGCACAAAGGCCTTGAGAAGAAATATTAGCATATTTGAGTCTTAAGCTGAAAATGTGTGATGAAAGGAATGTAAGCTATTATTGCCATCTGTCCAGAATTATCACAGGCACCAATTAGGCAGGGGCACCATTGCCCTGTGCAACCTGCTCCCACGAGTATTATCCTAGAGAAAGACAGTGGCATGTGTCCTTGGTAGGACGACATGTATAGTTGGTTCATGCCCTGGTCTCCAGTGCGATACCAAAGGATGGGGTCAGGATGTATCAGGCTTCATGGAAGCAAAGGAAGCCCCAGGCAATTCCCATATATTGCCAAGACCCTCACCAGTGGAGGCCTTGTCAGGATAAGGGAGAGAAAGTCTCTGCAAGGTTCATTACGGTAAAAACAAAACAAAACAAAAAACGCAGCATTAATTTTGTAGGAAAAAATGTGAATTGCCATAAAGATCCATTTCCAGTTGCACAATAAATATACTTCAGTTTATAATTTTAGGTTAGATCAAGCCAAGCAAAACTGTACTCTTAGAAACTTGTCACCTTGAAAGTCTGTAGTCTTTTCCTTCTCACTTCTATCCTCCTTGAACTTTCTGCCTCACCCAATTAGATTCCCAGCACCTACTCATTTTCACTAACTCCCCCAATCACATCTAGAAAGGTTCTGCTATTAGTCATTTATGTGTAGCTTAATTTGTTTTGATTAATGTCATTATACCATATATGAAAGTTATTCATGCTAATGTGTGACTTCCACTCGGCATTTTCATTTTTAAGCTTTTTATCTCTAATTAGGGAATAGGAGGATTTACCTCTCCAGAAAGTTTATGATATTATCAGGCAAGATGCAGACATTTGAGAGGAGCAGAGAAGGCTCCTAAAATCACCTTAGTCCCAACCAGCTGGCCCTGTGGGAGCCCTGGATCCTAAAGGCAGGGCCACTCAAGGTTCCCTTCTCCCTTGGCTGTCATAAATCAGTCTAATCCTGATAGTAGTTTCTGGAAACAAAGGAGGGCCCTGGCTTCGCTCAAGGCCTGGGGACCTAGTGCCTGGGCCCTGGATGTGCTCGCACGTGGGCCACGCCCTCCAACTTCACACCCACGCATGCCCATGATTCTGTCCATGTTTGACAAACTGTAATGTGCTTGTCTCTCCTTGATTATATCAGCCTCTGACAAAATAGGCATGTATAGTAGACTGGATAATCTTAAAAAAAAAATTTAAATGTGAACCAGTCCATGGCTTTTTTGCAGTGTCATAATGAAAGAGACAGACAGGGATTCAAATCCCATCTCTGACACTTACTAGCTAAGTAGCCTTGGGCAAGTCATAATTTGCCTCTGTCTCTTACTCTGCAAAATGGAAAACCAACCTGATCAGGTTGCTATAGGAATGAGGAGATCGTACATCAAAAGCTTCGGTCACAGCACTTCATGCAGAGGGAGCACCCATCTGCATTAGCCAGGAGTGTTCATTATGACTGCTGTGTGCCAGGCATGGTTTAAGGCTCTGGATGTGCAGGAGGAGCCACACAGATGTGGCATCCAGTCTCCTGGAGCGCTCACCTTCATGCGGGAGGCATAAATTAACCAAATAAACCCCAACATGAATATAACTACAAATCAGAGTACATGCTCTGAAGGAAAAATATTACTTGCTATGAGAGAAACTAACAAGGAAGCAGTTTTTGATTTTTCGTCCAAGAAGGCCTATCTGGGAGTGTCACTGAAGGTGAGACACCCAAGGGGGAGCCAGCCAAGTGATGAGTTTAGGGAGCAGCACACCAGTAGAGGGAAGAGCAGGGGCAGAGGCTCCGAGGAAGGAAAGGGCATGGTGGGCACGAAGAAGAGGCCATTCTTGAAGAAATGCAGCAAGCCAAAGTGAGAGTGAAGAGGCAAGGTTGAAGAACAGCCAAGGACCAGATCCCAAGGGCCTCATGACCCAGATGCATAGAATTTCAAAGGTGAAAGTTGATATACCATTGTTATAATAGCTGCTTAGCAGGAGCTTTGTAAAACTCTTTGCGTCGTTAAATGCCCTGAAGAAATTGGGAGATTATTATTGAGACAAGACCATTTGATTTTGCCTAGAGAGCACCCCTGGTGACCTTCCACAATGCTATTTTTAGACAGTGGTAGAAAGAGTACGCAGGTTTTCACCAGGGTGTTGACAAGGGAATGCTGGGAAAGGGAAGCAGCGGGAGGCAGCTCTGGAACGGGCATCCCAGACTGGGGATTTTTGCAGTCATGGCGGTCCATGCCTGAGCCTTCGAACAGCTGGCAAATAGATGATCAGTAACTTTGCAGCACTGGGCACCTTCAGAGCGGAGCTCTTGCCGCCTTGCTCAGGTAGAAAGCCAGTGTGGTCCCACCCAAGTCTGATTCTCTTCTCCCCAATGTCCCCACAGGTATGCCATTCTGACCAAAGCCACCTGGCCCTCTTGGCAGGGAGATGAGAAGCAAGGCGTCCTGCACCTGCTGCAGTCGGTCAACATGGACAGCGACCAGTTCCAGCTGGGGAGGAGTAAAGTGTTCATCAAAGCCCCCGAGTCTGTGAGTGCTTGGCTGGCTCTCCACTCTCTTCCCTCTCGCAGGGCCCCCGCCAGCCCTGCTCCACCCCTTGCCTGGCTTCTTTTTCTCATTCTTCACTTCACGCCATCGATGCTGTCTCCTCAAGCCTTCCCTCCCTTCCTGGTCTGAGTGGGTCCTTCCCTAAACACGTGCTCTCCGTAGCCCATCACCGCCCCGTTCATTTCCTGCAGAGCACTGAGCAGGTAGAAAAAGGGGCGTCAGAGAGTGGCTCCTTCCTCGCTGACTGTCTCGCTGCTCTCTAGCTGCTACACTCCTTGAGGGCAGGGACTCTTTGTTCCATATGTCTCTATATACCCAAAGTCTCACGCAGAAAATGCTCAATAGTTACTTAGTCTCTAAGAGTATCTAAGCTAAAGAGGGACTCCACTGTCCCACCCATGGTTAGTTGACACCAAGTCAGTTACACATAGGCTCAGGATTCCTCCTGGAAGGTGCCGCAGAGTGCCGGGTGGGAATTCCCAGGATTGTACCTAGAAGGCCTTGCAGGAGCCTAGAAAGGACTGTGAGGGGGAAAATAGGTGGGAGGAGAAATTTCTGGTTTAGAGAACACGGTACTTACCAGTAAGGCGTTCATAATACACATTCACAGTTCACAGACAGACTGCTACAGCTGCGTTTACAGACACTTCTTGCTTTCCTGATGAGAATGTGCTCAGTGAGCCCCATGCATGCCCACAGGAAGTTCTGTTCAGTTCTTCTGCACAGTTTGCTCCAGGGCTGTAGAATAAAGACATTCATTCCTTTTGAAGCTGGAGAAACTGCTGGAACCAAGGTTTAGCATCATCGTTTCTCGAGGCTCCCTTAACCATCACAAGACCCCGTTTCGAGAGTCAGTGATGAACTTGGCAGAAATCAGTCATGAGACCAAGGGGAGATCGTATGGGGACTCACAGTAAAAGGGAAGCATTTGATGTCAGGCACATCCCAGTCTTGCCGTTAGTTTTCTTCTCCTCTAGGGTGAGCCCATAGCCACTGTTCTGCCTGCCTCGTAGGATCAGCCTGAGACGCAGGAATGATAATGGCTATAACTGAATGGCTTTGTGAGACATCGAAATTATTAAATAAATAAGTGGCACACAGAGATGGAAGCCATTTATGAAACGTTTGTGGTAGCATTTTTCTACTTTGAGTTATTTGTAGCTTCACAAGAATTTTCATTTCCAAATATAAAGTGAAAATGTTGTGTCATTTGCCATTAAGCAACCCACAGAACAGTTCCTGTTCTTTCTAAAATGGGATGGAGTGATTTATCGGTACAATTGAGAACTCCTTGTTTCATACCCGCTTTTACTTTTCAGCTTGTGAGATTTTCATATATAATTAAAACAGCCTCAATATTTGTAATACTATTTTTTCTGATTCAGTTGCGTTGGAGGGGGTTATATTCAAAATCAAGATTTATTTTTGGCTGTCCTTTTCCTTGCCTTACACTCAATTGTGTTATTACCATTACTTGACTCTCCTTTCCCCCATCTTTGAAATGTGCACTCACACACGCACACCATCACCTCTGCTCTCTCCCCTGCCCCAAACGCATACATCCCCATCTAGCCCTGACAGGCAAATACTTTCACAAAAGTTGGTTTTTAAAATCCGGCTGGGCACAGTGGCTCATGCCTGTAATCTCAACACGTTGGGAGGCTGAGTTGGGAAGATGACTTGAGGCCAGGAGTTCAAGACTGGGCAAGTCAGTTAGACCTCATCTCTACAAAAAAATTTAAAATTAGCTGGGTGTGGTGGTACGCGCCTGTTGTCCTAGCTACTCAGGAGGCTGAGGTCAGAGGATCACTTGAGCCCAGGAGTTCAAGGTTACAGTGTGCTATGATTGTACCACTGCAGTCCAGCCTGGGCAACAAATCAAGAAAGACCTTTTCTCTTAAAAAAAACAAAACAAAACAAAACAAAAACAGGAAAAGGAAAAAGAAAAAAAGAAAAACTACCATGTGGTTTTACCTTAATAGTAAATGTGCTGAATATACAAAATTACCTGTTTGCTTTAACAACCCCCATCATGGCTGGGCGCGGTGGCTCACGCCTGTAATCCCAGCACTTTGGGAGGCTGAGGCGGGCGAATCAAGAGGTCAGGAGATCAAGACCATCCTGGCTAACACGGTGAAACCCTGTCTCTACTGAAAATACAAAAAAAATTAGCCGGGCATGGTGGCGGGTGCCTGTAGTCCCAGCTACTCGGGAGACTGAGGCAGGAGAATGGGGCTTGAACCCGGGAGGCGGAGTTTGCAGTGAGCCGAGATTGCGCCACTGGACTCCAGCCTGGGCAACAGAGCGAGACTCTGTCTCAAAAAAAACCAAAAAAACAAAATCCACATCAGACACCATGGGGTTTGTTTTTGTTTTGTGTTACATGTATCCATGTCTTTTGGCTTTTCTCATTCAGGGTTGTTTTGTATGTTTTTCTGTTGTTGTTATTGTTTGGTTTGGTTTGGTTTTTATTCTCTCCTCATCTATGTTATCAAGGTTTTTTTTTCTTGAACCTCCCTAATTTCTAACCCCCTGGACTTTTAAAAAGAAATCTAAAATCCAGCGAATCTTTGAGATAGTCTCTAGGAAGTTGGGAATCGTTTGCCTCTTCATCCTTTCTGAGTCACAAGTGTATTTTCTGTGATACGCCCAAAATAGTTCTGGGAAAGAAGGAAACAAGACTTACTCAGAAACCCAATACATAAGATAAGAAATATCAATGGATATTCTTACAACAGGCAACTAACTGCAGGGCTCAGATTTTAAACTTTCTGTCCAGTTGCTAATCTGTGCATTCCACTTGGGGTTTAGAAATCCGTCCTTATGTCCATTGTATACGGCACTGAAGCCGGGGGAATTACGTGGCCCCTCCCCTGGTGTCTGGAGTTTGGGTTGTTGTTTCTGCACAGATGGAGCTATGAGAAGGAGAGAAGTTGAGTGGCAGGAGAGGATAGGTCTGGCTCCGAAGCATATACCCGGCTAAACGGAGACAACAAATCAAGCCCAGCTGCCTTCAAACCACATTGGCTTGTTTACTTCTGGAACATTTTTGCAATGACTATTCATCATCTTTACTTTGCATTTTTATTGGTTGATTTTCTTTTTTTCCTAGAGAGTTATGGAAGCCACTCTCAAGGTAGATGAAAAGGTTTCCTACCATTTTACAGGTGATCAAATGCAGGTTTACAGAGGAAGCTTTGCATGTCTAAATGAGGAGCCTGGCAGAGCCTGAAAGACCTAGGTTCACTTTCTAGCCCCACCCAGTCTTAGTTCCAGTTTTCTCATCTGGAAAACGGAGATGACAGAGTATGTGGCTCATGTAGCTGTGGTGTTGAATGAAACTGCGTGGAAATCATCTAGGGTGACTTCTGCCCCACAGTGGGCACTCGGCTCACTACAGCTGTTTGCTGTCGCTTTTATTATTCCAAAGCCTGGTTGAGGTGAACCTCAGCATTCATTGGTAAAATGGCCCGACTCTCAAGACCTGGCAGAGGCTGATGTGGCCCCTTAACAGCTCCAGCCCTCCTGGGCAAATCCAAGTCCTAACTAGCACACCTCAAGTCCAGCTCCAATCACTGTGGTTATTATCCTCGCTCTGCTGCTCCTTGGTGAATCCTGAGACAGGAAGTCTGTATTTTCTTGGAACTGAAAGTAGAGCAGCCCTCCTTCCACAGCAGCACAAGCCCTGCTCCTGCAGAAACTGGAAAATTCTGTTTAGAGGCTGCATGCCGAAATGCCGCACCAAACAACAGCAACAGCTCCACCTACTCACTTGATCTGGCTTCCTAATAATATCTTTGGATGAAGGTGGGGGATAAGTGGAGAAGCGCTGAATCGCTTGTTTGAGTCTCACAGAGACTGTAGCAAGGCAGGGCAAGGTCCAACTGAATACACTCAGATTCTCCTATTTCCCATTGTTTTCCATTAAAAGAAAAAAGGTATAGGTCATTTTATAGTGGGAATAAACAACATGCCACAGTAAGCATTTCACGTATTTGTTCATGAATCAGAGAGGTTGCTTCCTGTGCATGTCATTGTCGAAACTGAGTGTCCCTGGAATGACAAGAAAAGTAGTGTTCAGGGATTGGGGCTTGGGCCTTGGCTCACATTTGTCTTCTCTCCATTCACAGCTATTTCTTTTAGAAGAGATGAGAGAGAGAAAGTATGATGGATATGCTCGAGTGATACAGAAATCATGGAGGAAATTTGTGGCCCGGAAGAAATATGTTCAAATGAGAGAAGAAGGTATTTTAGCAATTTTGTTTCATTCATTTTAACAAATCTGAAGAGTAAATTTGAGCTTACGTGAAGTTCTAAGTTCCATTTTATTTTGCATATAATGTCATGCTACAAATATTGCATCATTTAGAGTTTATTTGTATATTTTCACAGTATTTTCCTCCTTTTTCTGACTGACTTATCCTTCTTCCATCTTCACCCTCTTGGGAATCGTAGCCTCAGACATCTTACTGAACAAGAAGGAGAGAAGGAGAAACAGTATTAACAGGAACTTCATAGGGGATTACATTGGGATGGAGGAGCACCCAGAGCTCCAGCAGTTCGTGGGCAAGAGGGAGAAGATTGATTTTGCAGACACAGTCACCAAGTACGACAGGAGGTTCAAGGTACGTGCTGACTGCCCGCCTCTGAGATCACCGGATTCCTTACTTTTTTAAAAAAATAACTTGTTATTTTGCTTTTGTTGTTACCAAAGCAGAACATGGTCATTGTAGAAAAATTTAGAAAAAACATAAACCGAAAGAAAAATCGATACCTATGCCCAGAAACAATCACTGTTAACATTCTGTGTATATCCATATCTTTCAGAATGTTTTTATGAAAACATACATTTGTGTATTTAGTTTTACAAAAACTGAGATACATATTGCATGCTGTTTTATGTCCTGAGGTAGTATTTGTTTGTTTAAATAATGCTAGGGAGAATTTTCAATAGTAATACAGGGAGCAATATAAGTTATTTTACGGCCGGGCGCGGTGGCTCAAGCCTGTAATCCCAGCACTTTGGGAGGCCGAGACGGGCGGATCACGAGGTCAGGAGATCGAGACCATCCTGGCTAACACGGTGAAACCCCGTCTCTACTAAAAAATACAAAAAACTAGCCGGGCGAGGTGGCAGGCGTCTGTGTTCCCAGCTACTCGGGAGGCTGAGGCAGGAGAATGGCGTAAACCCGGGAGGCGGAGCTTGCAGTGAGCTGAGATCCGGCCACTGTACTCCAGTCTGGGCCACAGAGCCAGACTCCTTCTCAAAAAAAAAAAAAAAAAGTTATTTTACATGGCTGCATAGTATTCCATTTTACAGATGCCTTATTATTTTTAACCAGTTTCTCATGAATCTATTTTTAGTGAGTTTTTCTTTTTTACTATCATAACTTCAATGAGCATATTTTCACACATCTTTGTATATCTATCTCTCTCCAAATATTTTTAGAAGAAATTGATAGGAGTGAAATTGTTGAATCAAAGGATTGAGAATATCAAGTAATATTGCAGAGTATCCTCACCCATTTTCCCAAAGTGGCTGATAAGTAAGGCTTTTCTAGCCACAGGAGAAACAGCTGATTTTTCACCTCCTCCCTTAGATACCTTTTGATAAAGTCTTGGTCCTAATAGACAAATCTGAAGTTTCAGAAGCTCATGGACCCATTAAGAGCTTTTGGTTTTTTGGCAGGGACAGGGAGGTAAAAAAAAAAAAAAATGTAATGAAGTAAACAACAGAAGCACGATGTTATTTTCCTAAAACCAAACCGTTCCTTGCAACCTGTACATGGCCCTAGCTGCTGTGACGGCAGCTCTCAGTTTACACAGGTGCTTAGTTCTTGCAGCGGTACTCGTTATAAAGTGGTTACCCACAAATTCCCGAGTAGATTTATATTAATTATTGAGAATTATCATTCAAATGACAATATGTCAGTATTTTAATAAGAAAATTTTAGGAACTCCCAAGAAAACACATGCAGACACCGCCGCCTGTTTAGAAACACGCTGTAGTGCATCCTTGGTAAGCTCGCCACAGCTGTTGGTGACTTCCCCTTTACAGCTGCTGTCCTGATGCATCAGGTGACTCCATGTGAGTTTGCCAGTTTTTAAGTCAAAAAGGGTGAAGCCATTTTTTACATGTCATCTTAATAATCACAAATAATGCCATCTTTTCCCATCATGGGTCCGGTCATGTGATGAAAGGAACAGCCGTCCCAACAGTAGTGAAGATTGACTGTCCAAGGCCGCTTCCCACTGTCCTGGTAACAGCAGTCCACCGTGTGAATGGTTGTCATCATATTGACCGTGTCTGTCCACCTTTTTTTGAGACGGAGTCTTGCTCCGTCACCCAGGCTGGAGTGCAATGGCGCAACCTCGGCTCACTGCAACCTCCACCTCCCAGGTTAAAATGATTCTCCTGCCTCAGCCTCCCAAGTAGCTGGGATTACAGGCACCCACCCCCACACCCAGCTAATTTTTGTATTTTCAGTAGAGACGGGGTTTCACCATGTTGGTCAGGCTGGTCTCGAACTCCTGATCTCAGGTGATCCACCCACCTCGGCCTCCCAAAGTGCTGGGATTACAGGTGTGAGCCACCGTGCCTGGCCTGTCCAGCTTCTTAAAGCTCCTCTCCTTACAGGGTGTAAAGCGAGACCTGCTTCTTACCCCAAAGTGCTTGTACTTAATCGGACGAGAAAAAGTCAAACAGGGCCCAGACAAGGGCCTGGTGAAAGAAGTCCTGAAGCGGAAAATCGAGATAGAACGGATCTTGTCTGTGTCCCTCAGGTGAGTGGCTGGAGGCGCAGAGGCAGGACTGCCCCATCTCGCCTCAGCATCACCGTCCGCTGTTCCACACAGCCAGGAGGAAGGCCGGGCGGGGCTCCCCTGCGGTCAGAATCATGATCAAGAGAATGGAATTTTCCTTGGTCCCAAAGGGAAGACTCCCTAGTCTCAGCGAGTCTTGATATGTCAGGAAGAAGGTACCAAGAACAGGTTGCCTCCGGACAGCTCCCCGAATCAACGGGACCCAGATCTATTGTAACCATAACATGTTAGAAATGAACCCAGTATATGGAGCACCTCCGAGAAGAATTTCTCTTGTTGCAATGGAGCCAAGGGTTCAGAGCTCTGTCCCCCAACCCACCTCGCCCAGGTTGGAAGCCTCACCCATTTCCCTGAGCAGAGGGTCCTGGAAGGGAAGTTTCTTTGGGACTTCCTTAGGGAGTGCAAGTTGGTCTCCATTCTCTGTAGTCCTGGAGTCATCGCGAGATGCTCTCTTTGCTCCAGTTCTCAGGCAGTGGGGAGTGGTGTTTGCTTCCACAAGGCCTCAGGCAGGGCCCTTGCTCTTCTCGGCAGCACCTTGGCTTCCTTTCGGCAGAAGGGCTCCTCTGTCAGCTGTCAGAGCATCTCCTCCGTCACTGGGACCTAGGCTAGGAGTTCTTAGCATGGGAGGTTTTCCCATGCTAAGAAGTCCTCCCATGCTAAGAACTCCTAGACTAGGAGTCATCCCATGCTAAGTCCTCCCAAAGTCCTCCCATGGTAAGAACTCCTAGACTAAGTTCCTCTGACAGAGGAAATCCTCGCAATCCATGAAAGCTAAGAATGGAAGAAAGGCCTCCTCGAGCCCCATAGCTTCCTCCAAGAATCATGTCCCTGGGCCTCTGAGGCTAACACTACTTTAGTCAGGAAAAGCTTTGGGTCATTGCATTAGAGATGTTCTGCTCTCACATGAACATGGAATTGGGACGCCTCTCAAACTCTTACTCCACACAGAAGACGAAACTGCTGCGCTCAGGAAAAACCAGGGGTTTGATGTGCTCAGGCGTCTGACCTACCGAGCTGGAAATCCTAGCTCCAGTCTGATAATCCAAAGCAGATTTCTCGTTGCGTCTATTCTTGCCTGTGTCTCTGTGGTTTCTGATTCTATCTGTTCCTAATTTCCCTGGATAAAGGGCCAGGCGGTGGAGGGCAGTTAAGTATGTCAAACATGCCAACTCAGGATGTGGTAAAGTTGCTAAGCAGATGAGTCCACAGTGTCCATTTTGCAGCCCCTCCTCAGGTAGGTTTCAAGGCCATTGGTTTTTTTAAAAAAAGCTCTAGGCGCTGACTGGTTTTCAGAAGGTCTTCCTGAACATTCAGCTCACTGGCTGGGTCCCAAGCTGAGCGGGGCAGTGCCTGCTGGCCACACTCTTCCTAGCTAGCTGGGCCCTGAGGTTGCCCTGGGAACCCAACAGGAAGCTCCTTGCTTGTCATCGCATGGGGACCTGCCATGCCTGGACTAAGCCAGGTTGGCCACAACGTGCTTGGCAGGCACCCTAGGTGAAGGTCAGGGAACCACAGCTCTAGGGCACGTGTAGTCACTGTGCTGAGAGTGACTTTGTGTGTTATTGCCCGGGTCTGTCTTCAGTCCCTCAGACCCCTGGTGGAGAGCTCATGACTGGGACCATAAATTATCCTCATCGAGCTACATTTGTGTGGTTCTTTTGTTTTGTTTTGTTTTGTTTAGACAGAGTCTCGCTCTGTCACCCAGGCTGGAGTGCAGTGGCGTGATCTCAGCTCACTGCAACTTCTGCCTCCTGGGTCCAAGTGATTCTCCCACCTCAGGCTCCAGAGTATCTGGGATTACAGGCGTTGGCCACCACCCCTGGCTAATGTTTGTATTTTTAGTAGAGACAAGGTTTCACCATGTTGGCCAGGCTAGTCTCGAACTCCTGACTTCAAGCAATCCACCCACCTTGGCCTCCCCAAGTGCTGGGATTAGAAGTGTGAGCCACCGTGCCTGGCCTTGAGCTACACTTGTATCAAGCACTTTGACACTTACTATCTTATCGGTAAGTCCTTGAGAGGGTCATCAAGCAGGGACTATAGGGACTGTTCACACTCAAATTTCTTCCTTTTATTTTGTTTTTTGTTTGTTGTCTTCTTTTACAGCCTCTGGGGATATAATCTCTTATGGTAATACCAGCTGCTTTTTCTTCTTCCTCTTCAGTATTCATCATCTGGAAGGTTCCTTTCTTGTGGTCTTTCCTTTTTAGAGGCTGTAGTAAAATGAGGTACTTAGCCTAAAAGTTTTTCTGATTCTAAGGAAAATAAAAGAAAGTGTGAGTCATTTGAACTTGTGATGTCTGCGTATTGCAGTCACTGAACCTCACACTTGCCAAGATGAGTAACAGTGTTCCCTCATTTCTTTATACTTGAGTTAGGCCAGTAATCAGAACCAAGTTAGGAAAGCAACCAGAGGGTGATGTGTGTGCAGAATCGAACCCAGAGTGGAAATTAATTCTGGTACCAGACTACTGAACGTGCGTGTGTGTTCTCAAAATACTTCAGTACTGGCATAGAGAAGGATTTTAACAGTTGTCTTGTACTTCAGGAAAAAAGCCGCAACATCTGTATGTGTTTTTCAGTATTTCTGAGATTGACTAGTTGACTATTGGCTGGAATGATATCAACATATGGCCTCCTAGTTACGATTTATCCAAGTATCCTATAAGCTTGATCTTAGCCCATCTCTAACTCTTATAACTAATGTCAATGCACAGTGGGCCTACATCTCCCTATTCAAACCAACCAACCATTTAGTGGAAGTTATGATACAAGGGAAATGTGAGCATGACTAAATATTTGGTCTGAAGAATTTATTGTTTATTTCTGTAGGTGTGATAATGGTTTTGTGGTTAATTTTATATAAAGAGACGTTATCTTTTAATGATATATACTGAAACATTTGAGGATAAAATGAAGGCTGAGCGCAGCGACCCATGCCTGTAATCCCAGCACTTTGGGAGACCAAGGCAGGAGGATCACTTGACCCCAGGAGGTTTGGGACCCACCTGGGCAACATAGTAAGACCCCATCTCTACAAAAAATGTAAAAATTAGCCAGGAGTGGCGGTACATGCCCGTGGTCCCAGCTACTCCGGAAGCTGAGGTGGGAGGATTGCTTGAGCTCAGCGGGTCAAGACTGCAATGAGTCATGATCACACCACTGCACTCCAGCCTGGGCAACAGAGTGAGACCTTGTCTCAAGTAAAAATAATATCATAGTCTTTACTTTGGTTTAAAATAACCTGGAAGTTATTTTAAAGTGGAAGCGGAGAGAGTGACGTTGTAGATAATTGTGATTATCCATGGATTGGTGCTTGAAATCTGACATGTGGTTCATTCTACTATACTACTTTTTATTTTTTCGAGACAGGGTCTCACTTTGCCACCCAGGCTGGAGTGCAGTGGCACAATCTCGGCTCACTGCAGCCTTGACCTCCAGGTTCAAGCGACCCTCCCACCTCAGTCTTCTAAGTAGCTGAAACTTCAGGCAGGTACCACCGCTCCCGGCTAATTTTTGTATTTTTTGTAGAGACAGGGTTTCCCCATGTTACCCAGGCTGGTCTCCAACTCCTGGGCTCACAGAATCTACCCACCTCAGCCTCCCAAAGTGCTAGGATTACAGGCATGAGCCACTGTGCCCGGCCCTACTATCCTACTTGTTTACAATTTAGAATTTTCTATAATAAAATGTTTTTCTAATCCTCCAGTAGACATTAAATTTTTAGAAGTCTTTATCTTTTCTAAACATACTGATATATGTCTAGTTGAATTACGGTTAACATTTTTTTTGAAGCTTTCATTTACAAGAAAGAATAGGATCACAACAGGTAGAAACAGGGCCAATAGCTCAGAGAGATATTAAGACTGTAGTTTGTCAAAGGGACTCCAGGATAATTTGATCAGGAGAAATCCTTATTTAAATAAATTTAGGCTGGGTGCGGTGGCTCATACCTGTAATCCCAGCACTTTGGGAGGCTGAGGCGGGCCGATCGCTTGAGGTCAGGAGTTCAAGATCAGCCTGGCCAACATGGCAAAACCCCCTCTCTACTAAAAACACAAAAAAATTAGTTGGGCGTGGTGGCGGGCGCCTGTAATCCCAGCTACTTAGGAGGCTGAGGCAGGAGAATCGCTTGAGCCTGGGGGCAGAGGGTGCAGTGAGCTGAGATCACACCACTGCACTCCAGCCTAGGCAACAGAGCAAGACTCTGTCTCAAAAAAAAAAAAAATTAAAATTAAAGTGAAACACTGATGCTTGCATTTCTGGCTTCATTGGAGACTTGGGAAGAGTGTCAGGAGGTCACATACCAACACAGAGTTGAGACACAGGATTTCTGAGGCTTGTGGTGGCTGCTGACAGAAGGCCATGCCTGGGTTTTTGAAGGATCCTCCCAGAGTTGCTTCTTGTTCAACTACTGACCTGGCCCCAGTCTTATTTGAAAAACAAGGAATCTTATTTGAAAAACTCAATTCCACTCATTACCACAGGTGTAATGACCCATGTTCTTGGCTTTGCTATTGTAGGTGTCGAGTTCGGGGCCATGGAAGCTCTTATTTGGGGCCCTCTGATGAGGCTTGTCGTTTTTCTTCTCATTCTGGTAGCTGACCACAAGAAGGATGAGACCAAAAGTTGTGTGGCTGGCTGTCTAGGTTAACAGATTTTCCAGTACTTGTCTCCAATGGGAAAAACAACCCGTAAGACGGTGCTTTAGACAAAGGCTGCAGCTCCCTGGTCACAACATTCTTGCCCAGAATGTTTCCTTGCCTGAATCCCCTAACTTTCTGGCAGTAAAAACAGCCCACCTCACTGCCTGTCCTGCTGACCTGAAGCATTACTGGCATCGTGGCTTGCTGGGGCCTGTAAGCACTGGGAACCTGGAAGTTGTCAGCATCATGGGATTGAACACCTACCTGGTGCTGAGCCCTGGTTTTCGAAGGTGGATGAGGCACAGTCACTGCCTTGGGAAGCTCCTCTCATTCTGGAAGGGGGAACAGACAGCTGAGTAAACATGTGCCTTACTACAAGTGTTCCCAGCGTGATTTAAAGGATACTCTTGGGACTCAAAAGAGGAGAGTGGGTCTTTGCACCTGCAGGTCAGGTGAAGCTTCTTTGAGCCGGACACATCACTGCTGAGGCCTGCACCTGCGTCCAGGCTTTCTCAGAGAAATGAAGAAGGTTCTGAAACTGGTGCCCCTGGTTTCTCTGAGTGGTAGAATTCTGGGCCAGGTTTATTTTCTTCTTGATTCGCCTCCATATCTTCCAGTTTACTAAAAGCAGCATATTTCATAAGCAGGAAAGACTTTTGTAAAAGCTTAAATAAAGGCAGGGCTATCCTTGGAAATTGCCTTTTCAGCTTAAAAAAAAAAAAAAAAACTCCTTCAGGACTTTCCTTGGTGTTTTGTAACTACATTTCTGTGAAAAGATATATTGGTTAAGAGAGTAAAACAAGATTTTCTAGTGTTGTCAGCAATACAACAGTAAGCCACAAAGACGGAGGGAAAAAAAAACAAGGGCAGATCCAAACCAGAGACTAGGAAGAGGTCTTCCAACACAGGGTACAGCGTCAAACATCTGTAAGGAATTGCAGCATAGGAATAAGTCAGGGGTGAAGTCCAAAGATAAGTCTGACTTTTTAGAATAAATAAACACAAAAGCTTTGTTTTCAGGTCCAGGAGCATGGGCTGAGGAGAGCAGAATGAGCTGAGACCCTGGCCTGGGTGAAGCTGGTCTGCCTGGCTCCAATGCCTGGATCACTGAAGGGAGGGGACTTTGGATTTGATGGTTAAAGTCAAAGTGTCCAAACACATCTCTTCTCATTTCTAGATTCATGCTGATAATTGACCTGGAAGTTTTGGCCCGCTTGCTTTTTTTGTTATGATAATAATGAAACTCCTAATAAATCTAAGCACATTAAACCAGTCAAGGTGACTTGTGCTGGGCTCATTTAGCCCTGTTGAATAATCAGCATCCTGCCACAGTTCAGTCAGGCAAGCAGGCATGATCAGACATGCCAGAGAGAGCTTTGAGCAAACCGCCAACACAGGGAGGAGTTTCATTCCCCACCCCAGAGGCCAAAAAGTGGAGCTTCTTGTTTCACTCTGGTCTATTGCATGCGCTCTACCTATTGCAGCCGTGTTCTTTCACCTGGGCTAGGGTGCTAGGAGGCTTAGACTTTACTAATTCAAAATGACTTGGAAGAGCTCTTTTGAGCAGCTTTTCATAAGTGCTTTTTGGAGTTTTGGATTGCTGGCTGTCCCTTTAAAGGGAGGGAGGAGGTGCTTGTTCCCAGGCACTGTAGAACTGGCATGTTGGCCCTGAGTTGCCTTTGCATGCACTGTTGACTGATGGAGATGAAAACTGTCTGTTGTTTAAACCACTGGTTGTCAAGGTTTATCCTTGATCCCAGCTATCACAGGAGTGGGCAAGAAGCATGGCTATGATATGGGGATGTCTGAAAACAAACATCTGGGGTAATGATAATGACCAAGTGCTCCTCCCAAATGGCCATTATTTGGTAAACCAAATAAACCACGGTAAAGTGTTCTGACTTCACATCCAAGGGAAAGTTTGGCTGCTCTTCAGGAAGCTGGCCATGAAAGGGCCAAGCTCCTTTCCCCTGACGCTGGCCTCTTGCTTCCAGTGAACTCCATGCACCGCCCCACCCCACCCCCATGGTTTGTGCATGCTGCCATTCTATGCCTTCCTATTCAATTGTGCTGCAGTTCCTTCAACCTCTTTTTCTCCTGTGGATTACCAAGCTCCTTTCCTGTAGGAGGACTGAAAGTGCATGATATGAAAAAAAAAAAAAAAAGAGAGAGAGAATTTAGTTTTTACAGTTCTAGAGACCGGGACGTCCGAGGTCAAGGTGCAGGCAGATCTGGTGTCTGCTGAAGGCCACTGTCTTCTTTATAGATGGCACCTCTTGTTGTGTCCTCACATGGGAGAAGGATAGAAAGGGCAAAGCACTCCTGTAAGGTCACGAATCCAATTCGTGAGGACCCATTCCTTGTAACTTAATCACCTCCTTAAGACCACACTTCTTAATACTAGCACATTGGTGAATAAGCTTCAACATCAGACCAAGGTAGAGGCTGTGGCTACGGCTACTGGTTCCATCAGCTCCGGGTCACTAGCTCCCTGTCTCAGGCCGGAGAGAAGGTTCCTGACAAGCCTGGGAGAGTCCACCAAGATTCTCTGTCCAAGGGAGCCCTGTGATCCCAACAAGGGCCCAGCCCCTACCTTGACCTGTGAATGGGGCTGAACAGGGATAGCACAGGAGTTTCCTTTTAAATGGGTCAGATTTTACATGGAAGGAGGATCCTGGGTCTCAAAGATTCTCTACAGCTCAGTCCTCTGTGTGGTCCCCTTGCCTCATCATCTGGCTTTGTCACAGCCTGGTAATCCCACTGGTGCAGTGACAGCAGGAGCTCCGAGAGCAGAGCAGAGCTCGTGAGCCATGCTGCAGGGCTCTGGGTGTTCAAAGAACCGTGTCTGTGGCGCTTGGAGAGACTAAAATGTGACCATGGTCAATTCACTGAAGCAGGTTTGCCTAATTTGTTTCTAATGCCTGGGAAAATGCTTACAATCCCTAATGAAATCTCATTCTTCAAAGGGCTGTTTTCGGTATTTGGCAGTGGTACTTGCAGATACTCATAAACTTATATATTACAGCCTTTAGGGTGGTGGCCCCATTCACCTGAGTGATAAATCTAACAAAGAATGCAAATTCTCAATTACACACATTGTCGCTTTCTACCAAGCCTAGCCAGGCCTGAAGATGGAACTTTTTCTCACCAACCTCCCCTGACCACCAGGCATTTCCTCAGCGCTGGGTCTGCCTCAGCGTCTCTCTGCCATCACCCTTTAGCTCCTAACACCTGCTCCCCTCCAGGCATAAATTTCTGCACAATCCCACCCTGTCCAAACATGTGCTTCCTACAAAGGTGTGTTCTCTCCTTGTCTGACAAAATTCATTAGCTTGAAGGTGATGATTTTTGCTTGTTTGCTGTTTGTCCATCTGACCTTTGCATCTCTGAACTTGGACGTGTCTGTACATTCTAGTAGCTCCTGGCTTGCAGTGTCCGCAGAGCACTGTTTGCCAGAAGGTTCTTAGTAAGTACCTTGAAGTCCAGGACATTGGCTTCCCTCTTGATAACCGAGCTTATAATTCTTCAAGTTCAAATTTACTACAATAGCTACAACCATATCATAAATTATACTAATACTAACTTGGAACTTAAATGTAGAGTTATCCCTTTTCAGCTGCATTCTATTCACAACGTTCTGGATTTTTATGGTCTTAACACAAGTTGGATTTGAAAATGGATTTTTTAAAAATATGGGCTAAATTGTCCTTAAGTTCCTCATTTTAAAAATCATGTGGAAAAAGTACTTTGATTATCCTTTTGTTGGGCTATAAACTTTCTTTGAAAGCAGATTTCAGCAATCTCATTATGTAATTCCATTGTAGTTGGTTTTTGTTTGAAAGATTATTACTATAGAAAGACTAAAATCTTAGCACTATCTTGCAGGATTTTTAAAATGGAAGGAAAAAAATAGAGTAAACAGAAGCACAGCTTTCACCAAGTGTGTTTGTCCAATCTCTTTACAGTACTATGCAGGATGACATTTTTATTCTCCATGAGCAAGAGTATGACAGTTTGCTTGAATCTGTCTTCAAAACTGAATTCCTAAGCCTCTTAGCAAAGCGTTACGAGGAGAAAACCCAGAAGCAACTACCTCTGAAATTCAGCAATACGTAAGTCCGGATCTGGGACCCAAACTTCTGCGTGTAGCTAAAAAGGGGCCTTGATCGCACCCCTGGGATTCAGGATGGGGCTGGGGGAGGCTTGCAAGGAGGAGAGTGGGGTCTGGCTGGCCCCAGTGGAGCCTTAGAGCCTGCAGAAGACAGTCTGGATAGCAGTCACAGACTTGGAAAAGGTTACTTTTGCATTTCTGTGAAATAATGACTTCATAGACTAGTGTATTTTATCATTTAGACAAAAACCTCCTAAATGAGGCAGACAAAGGCAGATTTTTATGTCTCACCCAAAAATAGGGTTTTTAATTTAGCAGAGCAGACAGGAGTAGAATCAGGCTGGAAGCAGATGAAAGTGACAAAGGTGGGGGCATAAATTCCCCAAACCAATGCATAATAAAACCTATTTATTGGTAGGGCCTCTGGGGGCTTGAGGACTATAGGTGGCCAATGTGTTGTGTAGGTGGCTCACCTTCCCTTCTTTTTTTTTGAGATGGAGTCTCGTTCTGTTGCCCAGGCTGGACCTCTGCCTCCCATGTTCAAGCAATTCTCCTGCCTCAGCCTCCTGAGTAGCTAGGATTACAGGTGCTCACCACCATACCTGGCTAATTTTTTGTATTTTTAGTAGATACGGGGTTTCACCATGTTGGCCAGGCTGGTCTTGAACTCCCAACCTAAAGTCATCCACCCATGTTGGCCTCCCAAAGTGCTGGTGTCACAGGCTTGAGCCACCATGCCTGGCCTCACCTTCATTTCTTTTGGCAACATGACCTAATGGACCAGGTACTGGCATACTGTTGACCCTCTAATCTCAGATTTGCTGAGTACAAGTTATTTAGCTAGTCTGGACAATATAGTAAGACCACATCTCTACAAAAAGTAAAAAATTAAAAAAAAAAATTAGCCGGGTATGGTGGTGCATGCCTGTAGTCCCAGCTACACGGGAGGCTGAGATGGGAGGATACTTGAGCCCAGGAGGCAGAGATTGCAGTGAGCTGAGACTGCGCCTCTACACGCCAGCCTGGGCAACAGAGCAAGACCTTGTCTAAAACACAGAAAGAAAGTTATTTAGCTTTTCTTTTTAAATGTCCCCATCTATAAAATGGGAATATCCTCCGTCTTTTCCCAGCTACAAGAATGAGGCCAAGACAAAGCCTTAATATCATGATGAGGGAAACTTATAATAGGCAGCTACTTAAAATTATGATTTTTCCTTCTTATGATATGAGAAAATATAAGTTAAAAGCAGAATAAGGATTGCATAATGCAGGCATATGGGCAATACAGAAGCATTAAAACTGGCTGGTGAGTTTGGGAAGTGCAGGTAAATCCTGTCTTCTATTTGGATCTTGGTTGCTAGTGTGTCTTTTTCCTCCCCGGGTGGGATGTCATGGTGCAAGAACAGTACGGGACTAAACAAAGCCAGGTTCTGTGCTAAAGAGTCTTCAAGCTGGCCTGGGTCTGGCATCTGTCAGTCCTCCACAAGCACAGGAGCAGGGACAACAGCTGGAAGCACAATGACAGCACAGCGGTGTGACCTGGAAATTGTCTCTTTCCTCTGTCCCCTCAGCAGGTGCCCCTGAGGCCACCTGACAGAGTGGCACTGGCACATTAGCGAGGTGTACCTCCCTCACCACCCGGTGTCTCATGGTACCGGGCCTCAGATGCTCCTGCTTCTGGCTCATTGTCATGCGGCGACAGTGCCACCCCATGGATGCGGTGCACATCCTCAGGGCCCTGCCCCGGTGTGGATTGTCCGGTCTTGCCTCATGTTTATGCTTTTCCAGCAGCAGAACTCCGTGGCAGGATCTCTGAGCACCGTTTTCTCACTGCTTCCTTCGACCTGTTAACCCCAGTGTGCTTTTTGCAGGCTTGAACTGAAGTTGAAAAAGGAGAACTGGGGTCCCTGGAGTGCGGGGGGCTCCCGGCAAGTGCAGTTCCACCAAGGCTTTGGGGACCTGGCTGTACTCAAGCCCAGTAACAAAGTGCTGCAGGTCAGCATTGGACCTGGACTGCCCAAGAACTCCCGTAAGTGCTCCATGGGCCCTGCGGCCAGAACTGCTGCCGCTCACCCGAGTCTCCTGAGCGAATGCTGAAAACGTGTGCACAGATGTGGGGGCTGAGAATCAGTACACCTGCTGCTTCTTGGGGCTCAGGCTTTCTTCAGAATGGAACATTTCAAACTAAAGCAACAGCAAGGAAAATGAGCAGGTTAAAAGTTTCTGAGGGACTTAGTACTTATGTGTCAGTATACCTGGCATTACAATATTGTGATTAAAACAAATCAGAGTTCGTTAGCTTCAAATTTCCCCTCCCTTTCCAGTCAGATCTTGTCCACAATACCAACATCATCCTCTATGCCACCTTTAAAGAAATTGACTGGGCCAGGCGCAGTGGCTCACACCTATAATCCTGGCACTTTGGGAGGCCAAGGCCGGACGATCGCTTGAACCCAAGAGTTCTAGACCAGCGTGAGTAACATGGTAAAATCCTGTCTCCACACACAAAAATAAAAATACAAAAATTAGCCAGGCATGGTGGTGCACACCTGTAGTCCCAGCCACTTGAGAGACTGAGGTGGGACGATGGCTTACGCCTGGGAGGTCAGGGCTGCAGTAGCCTGGGTGACAGAGCAAGACCTTGTCTCATTAAGAAAAAGAAGACACTTTGGGAGGCCGAGACGGGCGGATCACGAGGTCAGGAGATTGAGACCATCCTGGCTAACACGGTGAAACCCCGTCTCTACTAAAAAATACAAAAAAACTAGCCAGGCGAGGTGGCGGGCGCCTGTAGTCCCAGCTACTCGGGAGGCTGAGGCAGGAGAATGGCGTAAACCCGGGAGGCGGAGCTTGCAGCCAGCGGAGATCACGCCACTAAGAAATAAAACACCACACACATACACACACGCACACACACACATACACACACAGACACATGCACTACCTCAAACCCCAGTCTAACTCCTTCCCTGGCCTTTGATTCTTTTTCTATTTATAATTGGTATTTATAACTTATATCTATAGTACACAGCATAGAATAATATATGCTATGTATACTGTGATATTGTTCTAAAATTTGGCCTGTGTGTTTGATCACACACATGAAGATGCCATATGTAAAATAACTGTGTCTAGGGCAGGCACAGTGGCTCATGCCTGTAATCCCAGCACTTTGGGAGGCCGAGGCAGGTGGATCAGCTGAGGTCAGGAGTTCGAGACCAGCCTGACCAACACCCCGTCTCTATGAAATGCAAAAAACTAACAGGGTGTGGTGGCGTATGCCTGTAGTCCCAGCTCCTTGGGAGGCTGAGGCCGGAGAATTGCTTGAACCCAGGAGGCGGAGGTTGCAGTGAGCCAAGATCACGCCACTGTACTCCAGCCTGGGCAACAAGAGCAAAACTCTACCTCAAAAATTAATTGATTAATTAATTAGCAATTTCTCAAATCCATCTGCAAAGGTACACCTTAACATGTTCTCTAACATATTAGTACAATACCAATAAATGCCATCATTTTTTTTTTTTTTGAGACGGAGTCTCGCTCTGTCACCCAGGCTGGAGTGCAGTGGCCGGATCTCAGCTCACTGCAAGCTCCGCCACCCATTCTCCTGCCTCAGCCTCCCGAGTAGTTGGGACTACAGGCGCCCGCCACCACGCCAAGCTAGTTTTTTGTATTTTTTTAGTAGAGACAGGGTTTCACCATGTTAGCCAGGATGGTCTTGATCTCCTGACCTCGTGATCCGCCTGTCTCGGCCTCCCAAAGTGCTGGGATTACAGGCGTGAGCCACCGCGCCCGGCCCATCATATTTTTATATGTGTAGAGCCACCACTCAGGAAATGTTGGTGTATGTCTGTGTATCCGTTAGTACTTGCAGAAAACAGACAGCAACTTTTCAGGGGATTTCTGAAGAGACTTTTCAAGAAAAAGATGTGGACAGGGTTTAGGGAACAAAGTAGGGACCCAGGGAAAAGGAACAGCGGGAGATCATTGTTATCTGCAAACCTGAAGCAGCAGAGGGAGGAACGAGGTGAACTGAAGGCTGTATAGGCAGGAAGGAGGCACATGAAGTCCCCCTACCTCCCTCCTGACATTCTAGTCTCCTGCCAGTGCCTCCTGTTGGCCTGGCCTATAGGCCTCACCCCACTGGAAGGCAGAGGCCTGGCTGTCCACAGGGCTCAGACCCCAGGGCATGGAGCCAGGCAAAGAAAGGCTGCAAATAACCAGCAGGCGGTGTGTGTGCAGCGGGCCCCAGAGTGGAAACTGCCCAATAGGTGTTGGATTCTACCTTATTTGGGGTGGAGAGAGCGGCCTAGGTACTGGGAGGGAAGCGCCCAACAGGCCACATCCGTTTGCCCCTGGTCCCACGTGGTTGGTTCTCCCAGGCCCCAGAGCTACAGCTCCTCTGCTGTGTCTGCAGTGTGCACCTTGTCACCTCCCACCCTTCTCTATTCTTCAGCTCTTCTCTTTATAAGAAATTCCCTCTGCACCCCTCTTCCAGCTGGTTTAATCCTACCTTCCTTCCTGTTCCACTCGAGACCCTATTTATTGATTTTCTTCCCCACATAGATGTCTCTGCAGAGATCTCCTCTGGCTCCTCTGGCCCTGCTGTCCAGCCCTGACTGTGACCCACAGTGTGTTCCTTTGGCCCCAGCTTGTTGCTAATTCTTCATGTCTGTGTCAAGGGTACAAGTCTGCTTCTACTCCTTGTGGTCTCTTTGTTTAGTTCAAGGACCGTAGAACACACACTCTTGCGTGAAAGGCCCTTGACATAGGCAGGTGTGCAGTCAGCGCCGGAACGGGCTTCCTGCCAACCCCGGTGACCCACAGCGTTAGTGAACCTGCTCAGCCACTTAGCGTGTAGAACATGAATGCAAATGTTAAAATGTTCCGTCTGTCTCAAAAAGTCTGCAGAAATAGAAACACCTTTGTAAGATGATCAGCCCTTCTTTAAAAGCCACAGTCTAACATTTCAAAAGTGTACCTCTATAAACCTATCCTCCAGCCCCTCCCACCCAGTGGCTACCATTACATACTTCCCTCAACTGCCCCTTCTCCGCTGCAACTGTTCTCCTGCAGATCCACCTGAGAACTGGAATCCAAGCTTCTCAAAAATTTTCCATATGCAAAGAACCATGAGGATCCATAAAACCAACCTGTAGCGCTGATTTTAACTTTGTCTTGCTTGTTTATTTCAGGTCCTACCAGAAGGAACACTACCCAAAATAGAGGTTATTCCGGTGGGACTCAAAATGCCAACTACCCAATGAGAGCGGCCCCTCCTCCCCCAGGTAAGCCAGCCATGTACCATAGTCTGGGACCACTAAATCTGGACCCACAACATAAAATATGTTTGGGAAGAAACCCATTAGCAGATCAATGCACACATATTAACCAGGCATGGACCATTTCAGTGCCAGATGTACAACGCAGCAGCTCTGCTGGAGACCTCACAATTCAGAAAAGTAGGAGTCAGTGAGACTGAGCTGCGGCTGAGTTCGCAATCTGGATTTCATTACTTCGAAATATTGCTCTCTTAGGAAAGGCTTCTGACAGAGAGAAAGGAGTTCTTGTCCGTGACAACTAGACTGTTGTCAGCTTTTAAGACACAGGATGCTGCTTTACGGAAATAGGCGTTTGTCAGGTCTAACCACACCACCACTACCCAGCTCTGGCCAAATACCACTACAGTAGCCCCGGCTTATCCGCGGAGGATGCATTCCGAGACCCCCACTGGGAGCTTGAAAATGCAGATATTACCAAAACCTATCTATACTTTTCCAGTTTGAGTTTTCCACAAAACCAGCAGAAATTTTTTTCCTTCTTCACAATGTTACAGATAGAAGATTCGTTGTTACTGTAGATCTTAGCAACTTCTGCATAATTTTTTATCCTCAGTAAGTTGAGAACTTTCACCCTTTCACTTAAAGGAAGCGCTTAATGGCTTCTCTTTGGCATATCCAAATTGCCAGCTTCCTGGGGCCGTTATGAATAACAAGACGGCTGCTTAGTGACTGATGACGGGGTAGGGGACACAGCATGGATAGGCTGGGCAAAGGGACGATTCGCATCCTGGCGGGACAGAGCGAGATGGCACATAACCTAAACCTTAGGAATTGTTCATTTCTGGAACTTTCGTTTAATATTTCCAGGCCACAGTTGACCATGGGTAACTGAAACAGTAGAAAGCAAAATCATGGATAAGGAGGGGAGGGGGCCACTGCACAGTATTTTGTAAGTTACAGCAGCTTAATGACTGAATAGAAGAAATTTGTTTTCTATTTATTTTCTGAGATGAGGATTCAGGAGGCCTGTTCGAAAAAACAAAGTAATATCTGAGAGCATTACAAAATTGTTATAAAGTTTATGCTTATATTTCATGTTTATCTCTTCTTTTTTGGGGATGGGGTCTCAGTTGCCCAACTGGAGTGCAGTGGCACGATCATAGCTCACTGCAGCCTCAACCTCCCTGGATCAAGCAATCCTCCCACCTCAGCCTGTTGAGTAGCTGGGACTACAGGCACGCACCACCATACCTGGCTCATTTTTTTACTTTTTGTACACATGGAGTCTCACTGTGTTGCCCAGGCTGGTCTTGAACTCCTAGGTTCAAACAATCCTCCCACCTTGGCCTCCCAAAGTGTTGGGATTAAAAGTGTGAGCCACTGCGCCTGGCCTCTCATTTTGAATAATAAAAATAAAACTGACAGATTCATACACTCTAAACCTGAATCTTAGACTTTCTGCCTCTAAAAATCTGTGTAGTGTTTGCAGAACACTTGCAAAAATACATAACATCTTTTAATGTTTTTCCATCGCTCACAAAACTCAGTTCATAAAAAACTGCTCCCAGAGTGTTTGGTATTAAGCAGTTTAGGATTCTAAGTCTGATAGGGTCATTTTGAGACTATTTGATTCCAATCTTCCCAGCCAAGAGAATTCTATTTGTACCAATGTCTTAGATAAGGAGTAAAAAGCATTTCTTGAGGCTGGTTGCGGTGGCTCACGCCTGTAATCCCAACACTTTGGGAGACCAAGGCAGGAGACTTGCTTGAGATCAGAAGTTTGAGCCCCGCCTGGGCAACGTAGCAAAACCCCATCTCTATAAAAATGTTCGGAAAAATTAGCTGCAGCTGGGCGCAGTGGTTCAAACCTATAATCCCAGCACTTTGGGAGACTGAGGCGAGCAGATCACTTGAGGCCAGGAGTTTGAGACCAGCCTGGCCAACATGACAAAACCCTGTCTCTACTAAAAATACAAAAATTAGCCAGGCATGGTGGCGCACACCTGTAATCCCAGCTACTGGGAGGCTGAGGCACGAGAATTGCTTGAACCCGGGAAGTGGAGATTGCAGTGAGCTGAGATCACCCCCACTGCACTCTAGCCTGGGTGACAGAGCAACACTCTGTCTCAAAAATAAATAAACGTAAAAGAAAAAATAAAAATTAGCTGGACATAGTGGCACATGCCTGGAATCCCAGCTACTCAGGAGGCTGAAGTGGGGGGCTGAGGTGGCTATGATCATGCCACTGCATTCCAGCCTGAATAACAGAGTGAGACCCTGTCTCAAGATTAGCTGGGCATGGTGGCGTGCACCAGTGATTCCAGTTACGCTCAGAGCTGAGGCATGAACATCATTTGAGCCTGGGAGGCGGAGGTTGCTGTGATCTGAGATCGCACTACTGTACTCCAGTCTGGGTGACTGAGTGAGACTCTGTCTCCCCCCCCCATCCAGCCCCCCCCCCCCCCCCCCCCCCGGCAAAAAAAAAAAAAAAAAAAAGACATTTCTTTAGTCTCTGGAATCTCACCGTTGCATGCTAAAGTATGGACACTGGGGCCCAACAGTGAGAAACTAATCCTCGTCTCTTTTGGAGTCCCCGTCCTGCCTTGACCCAGCTCTGTCTCCTCCTTTCTTCTTTGAAGAAAATCCAAGCACAGAGGAACTTAAGAGAAGCCCTGTAGTACCATATTACTGCGTGTGCACTGCTTCCAGTGGAGAATTCTGGCCAAGTCCACCTGGAAGACTCACTGGCCTCAGCTAGGTTGGCCAAAGCAGCCTCAGATCCAATCAGGCCACAGAGTTTCCGACCTTGAGCAGCGCTCCCCAACTAAGTGCCAGTTCTTTCATCAGTCGAATGAGACAATGGGACCTGGATCCATTCAACCAGTGCTTCTCAAACTGTCTGTGGTGGAAGACCAGGGGTTTTCGAGGGGTTTAAAAAAAATGTCCAGTCCCTCACAAACCATACATTTGTATGATATAATAAAAATGAATTAGTAGAAGAAGAATTTTCAAAGCATATAAAATATAAGTCAAAATTTCTTATTATAAGATGCAACCGGCATGAAATAGATCTGTCAAACTGCCATGAACGTTTCTAAATGCTTACTCTTAACTTCTGATCTTATCGTGGACAAGGGGATCTCGAGCAGCATGTGGGGCGGCCCCTGTGGGGACCCCACTTTTGTCATGGGCCATGTGACATCCCAAGGGCATGTCACACACTTAAGATGCCCCTCTCCTTTCATTGGGACCCTAAGCAGCAAGTGGGGTCCTTCTACCCTCCTCCACCCAAGACCCTGTGGGAGCCCATTCAGCTCTCACTCACTGAGGGAATGGGGTAAGGTGAAGGGCAGCTGTTTGCTCCAAATGTCTAGTTCTGATCTGGTCTGGTGGCCTGTGGGAGGAAATTGCTAGAGACGTGGCTGGATGAGGAGCCACCCTCTTGAAAGCTCCACCCTGAGAAAACCGGGGTTCAAAGTAAGAATTCCAGCTATTATTACTGGGCAGGAAGAACCCTATTTCTGCAATAATAAGGATATAGAGAAAATGCATGTTGGAGCTGGAAGCCACCAAGCAAATTCTGGACCTATCTCGTGGTTCTTTCGTGAAGAACTGAGACTATGAAACATCAGCTCTCTTGCTTATGATCAGTGTAGCTATCAGAGGCAGAGCCGGAACTGAACCCCTGGTCCTTCTCTAAGGGTCATCCCACTGGTACCAAAGAGTTCTCTTCGTTTGGTTGGAAGAGGTTTTTGGGTGGGGTTCACCACAGTGGGCCTTGAAGAGTCTTGTTCTCTTTCTCCACTCAGCCCAGATCTGTCAGTGGGAGAATGAATAAGGGCCTCTTCATACGTAGCATGGAATGCTAATGCCCGAGTCAGCCAAGACGCATGGTTTGGAGCCTGTCACTCTAACCCATTACTTATTGGCTAATGTGATTTTAACTAGACATCGCTGTTTGGCTGAGAGAGCTTGCTGCATCCGGACTGAGCCAACTGGGTGGCCACTTTTCCCTTGCCTGTGTAGCGCACCCCGTCTGCCTCACACAGCAGGCTCCTGCAGTGGATGCCCAAGACTGACCCCTTGAAAATGGATGTCCAGCTGTTTAAACAGCTGCCTGCCAACCCTCTTGAGTCATAACCTCATAATTTTTCTGAGGCCCAAGAAGGTGTCTCCCAGCCAGCTGTAAGCTTACCTTTCCTTACTGTGGGCTTTGAACCCCAGGAAATCTGGGGATTCTGTTGTCACCAAGCATGTGCTGAGTGTCCGCTGTGTTCCGGGCACATCCCGGGAAGTTGACCATGCATTGTTGGACGTGTTAAATACATACAATTTTATTTGTCAGTTATACCTCAGTAAAGCCTGGGAATGGGGAGAACAGAGAATCAGCTCTAATTCTCACAATGTGTTAGCAGTGATGCCTTCCATTTTTTTCAAATGGGGAAATTGAGACTCAGAAGTTAAGTAAGCTGCCCTTGTAGTACGTGGAAGAAATGTGGAGAGACTTTTGGGAAAGGATCCAAAAATGTAAGCCTTATTTCCTCCTCTCTTTCTCTCTCTAGGATACCATCAGAACGGAGTCATCAGAAACCAGTTCGTGCCACATCCCAATGCTCCTGGAAGCCAGAGGGCCAGTCAGAAAAGCCTGTACACCTCCATGGCCCGCCCGCCCTTGCCACAGCAGCAGTCTACTGGTTCAGACCGAGTGTCACAGACGCCAGAGAGCCTGGATTTCCTCAAGGTCCCGGACCAGGGAGCTGCAGGGTAAGATTCTCACATCCCGTGGATGAAGCTGGCAAGCTCCATCTCCATCATTCAGAACAAGGGTTCAGAGGTTCCTGGGGGCTGTCAGTACAGGATTCTAAAGTTCAGTTTTCCACCTCAGTGCTGTATTCCGGGAGCCAAGGCTGTGGGGCTGTGGCTGGTATTTCTAAAGGTACAGCCACATTAATAGCAGACAGCTCATTTCATTCTCCAGAGAAGGCTTAGCTTGGAAACATCAGAAGATGGGTGCCCTTTGGCCCCAGATACAGTTACTCTGCAACCTCTTTGTTTTTCTTGCATGGTTGAGGAATAAGGGAGCTTTTGATTTGTGTCTGTGCCTGCAGTTGCATAAATACAACAGCTTTAAGAGTCTTCAGCAACATTAAGAATAACATCCCAGTGTTCTATATGATGTTTGTTGAAGAATATGAGTTTTTGTGGCTTTAGAGTGACAGCCTCTCTGCCTTTCTAGAATATAAATAAAGAGTGGTGAAGAGAACCCAGGCTTTTTAGCTGGAGGAAGTGAAGATGCCTGAAGCTCTGTGTAGATATTAGAAGAGCTCTCAGTTTTAAAAGGGGGTTAAGACATATCCTGTGGAGTCACAGGGATGGAACTAGCGCCAGCTGAAAACCAGTTAGTGAACTCGGCCAGGAGGTAGATTTTGGCTCCAGTAAAGGAAGAACATTGTAGCAACCCAAATATGAGTTGCCCTCGCATGTAAAGAGCATTTTGTCCCTGGGAGCATCCAGGCACCGGCTGGATGGCGATCACCAGGCAGGAGTGTTCAGAGTAGTGTTGTCAAATGTCAGATAAGGGGATGAGAGGTCTCTCTAACACTGGACCTGCTGCTTACCCTCTAGTTTCCTTGTCTAAGCACTAATGTAATGCCATCAAGCATGCAGGGTCGTCAGGAGGACTAGAAATAATATCCATAAAATCTCTAGCATGGTACTTGGCTGGCAGGAGTCTACTCACATAACGCTAGCTTGAGGGTGGTGATGACGGTGACAGAGTGATGATGATGAGGACCCCCGTCGCTTCATGGAGGATGAACTAGAGACTTGTAAGGAATCTTCCAGCTCTGCACGAATCTCCGTGGTGGAGTGGCTCTGTCTGCTAAAGCCAGTAACGGCCTGCTCCCGCCCACTCTCTCTTCTCTTCCCCTCTCTCAGGCCCACTTCCATTTTCCACTCTCTCCTGTCTCTAGCACCATGGAGAAGTTTCAAATGAGGATCAGGAGGTATGAATGCAAAACAGACCTGTGCAGGAAGAGAAGCAGCAGCTCCTTCCTCTGAGGGGGGCAGCCATCCATCCACCTTTTTGTTTGTGGTTGGTTGCTTTGTTTTTTGAGACAGGGTCTCGCTCTGTTGCCCAGGCTGCAGTGCAGTGGCACAATCTTGGCTCACTGCAGCCTCCTCCTCCCAGGTTCAAGTGTCTCCTGCCTCAGCCTCCTGAGTAGCTGGAATTATAGGTACCCAGCACCACGCCCAACTAATTTTTTTTTTTCTTTTTTTGATACAGAGTCTCGCTCTGTTGCCAGTCTGAAGTGCAGTGGCATGATCTCGGCTCACTGCAATCTCCGCCTCCCGGGTTCATGCGATTCCCCTGCCTCAGCCTCCCGAGTAGCCAGGACTACAGGCATGTGCCACCACACCTGCATAATTATTTTATGTTATTTGTATTTTAGTAGAGACAGGGTTTCACTGTGTTGGCCAGGATGGTCTTGATTTCCTGACCTCGTGATCCACCCACCTCAGCCTCCCAAAGTGCTGGGATTACAGATGTGAGCCACCGCACCCAGCCTAATTTTTTTATTTTTAGTAGTGACAGGGTTTCGCCATGTTGGCCAGGCTGGTCTCGAACTCCTGACTGCAAGTAATCCACTCACGTCGGCCTTCCAAAGTGCTGGGATTACAGGCATGAGCCACCGTGCCTGGCGCATTAACCTTTATGCCCTATTTGCCCTATTATTTGATGTTTTTCCTGCCTTAGCAGCTTCCTTCTAAAGACCACAAAGCTCTTAGGAAGTTCACCATGTTCTCTCCTAGCGTTCCTTTTCCCCTGGCAAGTCTTACCTCACTTCATTTGGGCTACAAATATGAAAGCACCTTAGTTGGTTTTTTTTTGTTTTGTTTTTTTGTTTTGTTTTGTTTTGTTTTTGAGACAGAGTCTTATTCTGTTGCCAGGCTGCAGTGTAGTGGTGCGATCTCGGCTCACTGAAACCTCCATGTCCTGGGTTCAAGTGACTGTCCTGCCTCAGCCTCCTGAGTAGCTGGAACTACAGGCACCCGCCACCACACCCAGCTAATTTTTTTGTATTTTTTGTTGAGACGGGGTTTCACCATGTTGGCCAGGATGGTCTCGATCTCTTGATCTCGTGATCTGCCTGCCTTGTCCTCCCAAAGTAGCTGGGATTACAGGCGTGAGCCACGGCGCCCAGCTGAAAGCACCTTAGTTTTATCACACAGACAGCCATCAGTAGAGTGGATGCCACCCTTATATAGACCTCGCTCTGCGTGTGTGTGTGTGTGTGTGTGTGTGTGTGTGTGTGTGTCTGTGTCTGTGTCTGTGTGTGTCTGTCTCCCTCTCCTCCTCCCTTCCACTACCCCCCACTCTTGGGTAAGTAGCTATATCCTAGCAGTTGTCATGACCATGGTTTACCTAATTGGCTTGGTCTAAACCAGTAGTTCTCAAACTCTAGTGTGCACTGGAATCACCTGGAAAGCTTGCTGGCCCACTTGCCGAGTTTCTGATTCTGTAGGTCTGGGGTAGGGCCTACGAATTTGCATTTCTACCATGTTCCCAGGTGATACTCTGATCCAGGGACCACATTTTGAAAACCATTAGTCTGAAGGCACCTGTGGTCTGATTGATAAAGCCAGGGAAGCCTCCATGTGAAGGTGAATTGCAAGGGTGCTGTTAGGCTCACAGGATTTTCGATCTCTAACCCAGACCTACACCTTTCAGGTGGGTGAGCATCACTAAGTCACCCCCCTAGGCCCAGTTTGATCCCTCAAAGTAGGCAGGGTATTAAAAGCAGTCAACAGAATGCACCAAATCTCTTAGCTCTGTCTGCTAGCTGCCTACTTACTTTGGTTTTGGCAAGCAAAACCATCTTTCCAGCCTACTTTGCAAGTTGCAGACTTGCACATCAGCCAGCTGGGAGCATCTGTCAGCCAAAAGTAGGCAATTTAGGAACACTGTGTCTTAACCAAGGCTGCTCCCTTCCAGCCCTCTGCCATGTGGTTCCCTATTTAAGTCTTATCGCACCCTTTGCCGCCTTCAGGCCTAAAGACTGGGTACACGTGGTGCTGTCTTGGAGGCTGGCCATGAGGCCGGAAGGAGAGGACACCTTCACACCTGTCTACTAGGCAGTAAGATTTCCTTGTATGTAAAACACGATTAGTAGGCACACTGTGTCTTAGCCAGCCTCCTCTTTGTAACCTTAAATCTGCTGTGCAAACGTTCCTTACAAAATAGTACCTTGGGCAAAGGGCTGAACCTTTTCTTAGTATTTATTTTCTAAAACACATAAAGGTGAAAATTAAAAGTGTTTAATGTGGCCAGAGACTTTGGATGTGGCATTTTATGGATCCCCATGGTTACCTAAATTTAACAGCTTCTTCGTGTTTGCCATAAAAACCTGAATTGCATTTATCCCACAGGAGGCTGTTGAAGCATGCAGGGAATTTTAGGATCCCAAGTTTGTACTTTTTCCATAAATATGAAAATTCCTATATACATCAAAGTTCTAAACAGTAACCTTGACTTTAAGCAATCTGTAAAAGGAGGATTACTATGGTCTTTCTTCCCCGGCTCTCACATTCTGGGTTTCTCTTTCCTTCCTCTCTCATCCCTCAGTGCACTTTTTCTGTAATTTATTTTGGATCATGTAATATGGATAAAATCAAATGATGTAATTAGCACCTCAAGTTAATTCAGGCAAGTCTTTATCAGTTTATTTTAGGTTCAATCAGTTGTTTTGAAGAGAGCATGAAGATTTCACTAAATTAATTACCATCCCAACTGGATTCTTTACCCTTGCATTGCAGTATTTGTGCACATGGTAGCTATCATTATCATTCTCCTGGAAACACTGAGAGATCTGCAGTGGGAATCAGGATCTTGCCATCGATTAGTATAGCTTTTGAAAAGTCTAACTCAGGTCAAAGATCTTTCCTGATTCTCAAGGAAAGAGAAGAGGTTAGGCAAGAATCGTATAAACAGTTCATCCAGGCCGGGCGCGGTGGCTCACGCCTGTAATCCAGCACTTTGGGAGGCTGAGGTAGACGGAACACGAGGTCAGGAGATTGAGACCATCCTGGTTAACATGGTGAAACACCATCTCTACTAAAAATACAAAAAATTAGCCAGGCATGGTGGCGGGCGCCTGTAGTCCCAGCTACTCGGGAGGCTGAGGCAGGAGAATGGCATGAAACTGGGAAGCAGAGCTTGCAGTGAGCCGAGATTGCACCACTGCACTCCAGCCTGGGCCACAGAGCGAGACTCCATCTCAAAAAAATACACACAACAGTTCATCCATCCACCTTTGCTCTGATCTCACTATCCAGTGTGTGTCGTAATTTTCCCTCCTATAACTGAAATGTACATAATCTATCTGCAGTTCATTCTTGGAAGCATTAAAACCCAGACTGGAAATGTCTGTTAACCTTTTTAATCCTGTGGTCCATTTTGTGGGAGGACAACTTCAGGAAATTTCAAGATACTCCAGAGATTAATCCAACTAGAAGTTGGAAAAACAGAAAAATCTTGCAGGTGCTCAGTGGTGGGGCTTCTGGGCATGCCACAAAGGAGGGGCCAACAGAAATAGTTAAATGCTGCCTCTGTGTCTCTTGTCAAGATCCTCCCAATGGAGTCATATTTTCAAGGGGCTTAAAATTTCCATCAAGTGTCCAACAGCAATATTTCTCAACCCATAATCTGTGGGAGCAGCAGCCATATCCTGGCCCGGGCAGACATGGTGCTGAGGAATTCCTGGCATCCATTTCCACATTTCCAGTAATGTTTATAGATTCAACCTTTTGGAACACAGCATATTTTTAAGAGCCAGTGGAATAAAATGCCATTATTTTCCTTCTTGGAATTTCAAGACATACATTTCACATCTGCAGAACAAAGAGGTGATATTCGAAAGCTTAATCCCAGCTCCGCCTGATAGACTAGGCACACCCACCCAGGAGGTATGGGAGCTACACAGAAATTCACAAAAGGTGGCATTTAGAGTGCAGAGAGCACAAGATTTGCAGCTATAAGAGCAGGATGTGAGTCCTGGTTTGTCCATTCATTCCTTTTTCTTTTATTCATCAATATTTACTGAGCCATGTGCCTTCTATGTGCTACCCCAGGCTTGTCACTTAATCTTTCTACTCCTTGGTGTCTTCACCTGTACAATAGGGATACTAATAATATAATAATTTTGAAAACCCACTCCTCAGAGTTTTCTTGAAGGTTAAGTAAGGGCTTTGTGTGCTATAAAGCACAGTGCTATTTGAAAGTTATTTTGTATTTGTCTCATTACTGTTATTCATTGGTTGGTCTCACAAGGAAATTTTAATGCTCTACCAGGGTTGAAAGGTGACATTCCCTGGCCCAGTGGCTTTATTCTCAACAACTCAAATCTCTGGCCTGCCTAGAGCTGTGGATTCCATGAAGGTCTACACTTCAGGCATTGCTGGCTTTAATGCGGGGAATGGACAGCCTAGGGAAGCCAAAACAAGGAGACTAGACAGGGAGATGCCCGCCCCCAACACACACACACCCTTGGCAGCTGTGCCTGTTCTCCATGGGCACAGAGCATCAGCGGCACACAGTTCTGCAGTAACGGTAACAGACACTAGACATTAGAGCCTCATTTGGATGATTTGAAGAAGGAAAGTCACAAACTCCTTCCGGCTCTGCACTATTCCACAGTCTCTCTCTCTCTCTCTCTTTTTTTTTTTTTTTTTTGACAGAGTCTCACTCTGTCACTGAGGCTGGAGTGCAATGGTGCGATCCTGGCTCACTGCAGCTCAACATTTGCCTCCCACGTTCAAGTGATTCACATGCCTCAACCTCCCAAGTAGCTGGGATTACAGGCATGAGCCACCACGCCTGGCTAATTTTTAGTAGGGACAGGGTTTTGCCATGTTGGCCAGGCTGGTCTCGAACTCCTGGCCTCTACAGTCTCTTTCTAACTAAACATCTATCTCAGCTGCAGTCATCATAACAATGAACATCCCATGGAAAGGATGGACATTGCCAGGGCAGAGGGAATTAACTAGCCCTCAGTTGAGTTTTGATGTCATTTGGGGTTTTGTTTCCTTGTGGACTTTTGGCACCTTGTGAGATTCGGCAGCCATCCGTGAGGACTCAAATGTCAGCTGACATCCTAATGTCTTGGGGCAAATAGATCAGTTGTTTCTTCTCTGGTCAGTAATACAGGACTCTTGCAGTGCAAGTTTTCACAAAGCAAACTGGATGTAGTGTGCTTAATTCATCAGGAAATGTTATTTGCTTCTGGGTTATAATGTGATTGCCCTACTCAGAAGAAAGAACCTGGTGCAAAAAAAAAGTTGCTGTAGGTCAGCTTTTTCGTGTAGTTATGTTAATTGGTAATAGACACATAAAGTGATGTGTACAACTTACCCTAAAATAAGAAAACTAAATTGCATTGTACAAAATTACATATAATGAAACACTGGATTTGCTTAGTAATATATAATTTTTTAACCATATACTAACATGTATATTATATATATAAACAATATATATTATATATAATGAGCCTTTATTATTGAAATGTCAAAAGGAAAAATAACTTATTGTTGAGTCTGAAATCTTGCTGCAACTCCCCGTTATCTAGCTGGGGACAGTGGCTCATGCCGTTAATCCCAGCACTTCGAGAGGCCAAGGCAGGAGGATCACTTGAGGTCAGGAGTTCGAGACCAGGCTGACCAACATGTGAAACCCTGTCTCTACTAAAAATACAAAAATTAGCCGGGCATGGTGGCAGGTGCCTGTAATCCCAGCTACTTGGGAGACTGAGGCATGATAATCACTTGAACCCGGGAGGCAGAGGCTGCAGCGAGCTGAGATCATTCCACTGCACTCCAGCCAGGTGACAGAGTGAGGCTGTGTCTCAAAAAAAAAAAAAAAAAATTATCTCAATGAAATAATTATTTTTATAACACAATTTTTAATTCTGTGATGTTTATTAGAAATACAAATACTGTATCACAAAGTACCAGAACTACCAAAATTATCTAAATTCTACATAGCCATTATAAAACAAATGGGGGTAAATGGCTGTAGTCCCAGCACTCAGATGGTTAAAAGCAGGAGGATGGCCCAAGTCCAGGGGTTCAAGACTGCAGTGAGGTATGATCATGTCACTGTACCCCAGCCTGGGCATCATTGCAAGACCTTGTCTCTAAAAATACTAACAATAAGGAAATAATGAAACAAAAGTTGGCAAGGCATTTTTAGACATGAGTGAGCCTGTTTTGTTGTGAGGGCAGCATGAGGATGGTAGGATGGTAGTGTTCTGGTGAACAGTGGGCACTCCAGCGAGTAAAAGGCCTGAACTGTAACATTTACCAGTTTCTCGAGTAAAATTCTCTCCCCATGGCCAATTTCAAGCTACCAGTGTGACTACTACTGAGTGCAGAGTTGGGAAAAGATGGGCAGTCTCACACCATTGTATAGTATTTCTACCACACATCAGCAATAGACTTTAATAACTTCAAATGCGTAGATAGAAGGAAAATAAGTAGACCAGGAGTGGTGGCTCACGCCTGTAATCCCAGCACTTTGGGAGGCCAAGGTGGGTGGATCACTTGAGGCCAGGAGTTTGAGACCAGCCTGGTCAACATGGTGAAACCCCGTTTCTACTAAAAATACAAAAATAAAAATAAAAATTAGCCGGGCTTCTTGGCACATGCTCGTAATCCCAGCTACTCGGGAGGCTGAGGCAGGAGAAACGCTTGAACCCGGGACGCAGAGGGTGCAGTGAGAAGTAGGAAGGGATAAATGATTAGCATTTATTGCCTTTGCTTTAATACAATTTCTTTGTTGTCAGTGATTTGATTTTTAATAATGGCCATGTTTGACAATTGGGTCATAAAATGCCTGAAAGTTCTATCAGCTCTCGCAAGTTGGACTGAGGCTGTTCTGGCATGGTGGGCATGCGGGTTTCATGTCCCCTGTAAGGGGCTTTGTAATCCCTTCCTCCTGGATTAACCAACTGCCTTGGCTGGGAGTTGGGGGCCTCCAGCCTCCTAGAAGACCTCATTAATCAAATTTCTGGCAGTTTCTTTGAAAGTCATTCCCGGCCAGGCGTAGTGGCTCATGCCTGTAATCCCAGCACTTTGGGAGGCCAAAGCAGGTGGATCACTTGAGGTCAGGAGTTCAGACCAGCCTGACCAACATGGAGAAACCCCATCTCTACTAAAAATACAAGATTAGCCGGGCATGGTGGCACATGCCTGTAATCCCAACTACTCAGGAGGCTGAGGCAGGAGAATTGCTTGAACCCAGGAGGCACAGGTTGCGGTGAGCTGAGATCGTACCACTACACTCCAGCCTGGGCAACAAGAAACTCTGTCTCAAAACAAAAAAAAAAAAAGGAAGTCATTCTTCTCATTAATGACGCAGGATTGCCACCTAGTGACACAGAGGAGATTGCCTGGGTTTTCCAGGCTGTTGGAGTCTGGGAAAATGGCTGTTTCCACCGACTGTGTTCCACGACAGCTTCATGGCACAGATTTCCTGTGTTCCTCAGTGCTGTTCAGAGCTCTCTGTAAAACTTTCCTAGAATTAGGCCGGGCGCGGTGGCTCAAGCCTGTAATCCCAGCACTTTGGGAGGCCGAGACGGGCGGATCACGAGATCAGGAGATCGAGACCATCCTGGCTAACACGGTGAAACCCCGTCTCTAGCAAAAAATACAAAAAAAACTAGCCGGGCGAGGTGGCGGGCGCCTGTAGTCCCAGCTACTCGGGAGGCTGAGGCAGGAGAATGGCGTAAACCCGGGAGGCAGAGCTTGCAGTGAGCTGAGATCCGGCCACTGCACTCCAGCCCGGGCGACAGAGCGAGACTCCGTCTAAAAAAAAAAAATCCTAGAATTAGAAAAAAGGCCTAGAACCGGGTGCAGTGGCTTACGCCTGTAATCCCAGCACTTCGGGAGGCCAAGGTAGGAGGATCACTTAGGCCCAGGAGTTCAAGACCAGCCTGGGCAACGTGGCAAAACTTCATGGCTAAAAATAAAGAGGCCGGGCGCAGTGGCCTACACCTGTAATCTCAGCACTTTGGGAGGCTGAGGCAGGCGGATCACTTGAGGTCAGGAGTTGGACACCAGTCTGGTCAACATGGCGAAACCCCATCTCTACTAAAAATACAAAAATTAGATGGGCATGGCGGTGGGCGCCTGTAATCCCAGCTACTTGGGAGGCTGAGGCATGAGAATCACTTGAACCTGGGAGGCAGAGGTTGCAGTGAGCCGAGATCATGCCACTGCACTCCAGCCTGCATCATAGAGCGAGACTCAGTCTCAAAAAAAATAAAAATAAGTTAATAAATGGAAAAGAAAAAGGACCTAGGCCATTGCCTGAATCTGCTTAGGTTTTACAGATGCAGAGCTTGGCCTCAAACCCAGCACACAGACTCAAGCCCATGTCCCCCTCCTGCTACACACTGTCAGCATAGAGCTTGAGGCCCCATCCCAGGGGGAGTCAGCCAGATAGCCACACAGGTCACCGTCATGCTACAATTCACCCTGCTCTGGAGGAGCCGTGGGCTAGGGGAGGGTGTGGCGGGTGGTTGGCCAGAGTCTGGGGAAGAAGTGATGGAAATGAGATCCAAGGCTGAGCAGGAGTTAGCAGTCCTGCCTGGGAAGTGGGGAGAGGCCAGGGGAGCGTAGCCAGACCAAGGAGGCAGAAAGGTTCCGTGTGGCTGCAGTGCCAGGAGCCTTAGGCATGGGCCACCATGGTGGCCAGTGGTGAAACCAGCAGGAAATTCCAGGAGCCTGCATCAGTCATCTCACAGGAGTGTCATGAGGGTGAAATGAAGCAGCATCTGTGAAAATGCCTAGCACAAGGCCTGGTCTAGTTGAGGGGAGTTTATCCAGACTTCACTCACCTACTGGCAGTTTCCCAGAAGACATCCTGTCTGCTCGCCCTCACAAGGGTGTAGCCATGTGCAGGCTGGCCAGGGAGAATGGCTCTCACTGTGGCTCGCTTTGGGAATATGCTGCCCCAGCAGAGCAGTTGTGCCCCTTTGTGATCACAAGAAAGAGCCAATGGTGGCAGCATCAGTGTTGCCCTTCCTAATGCAAAGTGCAGAGGTCCTCCCTCCTCCACCCACCTGCCCGCTCCTCCCGGCTGCCATCAAACAGTCCCCACTGTCCACACCCTGCTCCCCAGCAAATGTGCCATCTAAAGCTGCCCTGGCCTCCCCCACCTCTCACTTGTGGAGTACTAGGAACCCCATTCAGCCTGGTGATAAAGGGCCAGATGGCTTACATTGCCAGCACAGTAGCAGTTGCCCACAACCTGGACAATTAGGCCAGGTGTTGTCATGGGTCTACAGAGGACCCCAGATTCCCTGGGTAATTCCTGAGGTTTTACTTTGGCCAGTAGTCACGTATCCTGAGGAAGCAGCCTCTGATGCCTTGAGATCAAAGACCATGCAGTGGCCACACACACAGCTATTTGCGTGGTCCACCTGCATCCCCTTAGGTCTTGTTTATAATTTGGTATCTTATCACCAGAAAGAATCCGTTCAATCAGACTTATGATCTCTAGTTTAAAACAATCTAGATGCCTTTTTTTTTTTTTTCCTGATTACCCTGGCTAGAGTTTCCAGGATAATATTGGACAGAAGTGGTGAGTTCTGTTTTTATTCCTGATCTTATGGGGAGATTGTTGTGAGTTTCACCAGTAAATATGATGTAAACTTGAAGTATGTGGACAAGGGTCCTCTCCCCAACCAGGGCTCATGAAGAAAGGTAAGAAGGCACCAATGTGGCCTGAAGCAGGGAGTAAGGCTGGGGTGTGAGCAGGGGCCGCACCTGGCAGAGTCTGTAGGCGCCATGAAGGGTTTTGGTCCTTTTTCCAAGAGCAGAGAAAAGCTGTTAGAAAGATTTTCAGGTTGAGGATGGGGCGAACTAATAACAGCTGAGCTAGCATGAGGGTCAAGTGTCCTAGAAAGGAAACAACTGGCAAGGAAGACATGAAGGACAGAAACAAGTCTTAGTCAAAGCTGGAAGCAGGTGGGGCAGAACAAGTGAGTGATGCCCAGGGCAGGGAGGGTCTTACCTCTCAGGAGCCATCCGTCTTGTCTTACCCCGACCCCAGTGAGGGGAGTCCTTCAGCAGGAGGACCCCGTACCTAAGCCCCCGTATTTGGGCTCCAGAGACCTTGTCAATCTGCATTAAGGACGGCAGGATTTTTCCCCTGCACAAGACAGGACAAATTTACATCTGTGGGTTCAATTGGCCCGCTGTGCCCATGGGTTCCACATCTGTGGATTCAACCAAACTTGGAATGAAAATATTTAGAAAAAGTACAGATAGCTGCCTCTGTAGTGAACATGTACAGACTTAAAAAAAATTTTCTTTTTTTTTGAGACAGTCTTACTCTGTGGCCCAGGCTGGAGTGCAGTGGCGCAATCTCGGCTCACTGCAACCTCCGCCTCCTGGGTTCAAGTGATTCTCCTGCCTCAGCCTCCCAAGTAGCTGGGACTATAGGCGTGCACCACCACGCCTGGCTAACTTCTGTACTTTTTGTAGAGACAGGGGTTTTGCCATGTTGGCCAGGCTGGTCTCGAATTCCTGACTTCAGGTGATCCACGTGCCTTGGTCTCCCAAGGTGCTGGGATTATAGGCGTGAGCCACCATGCCTACTCAGTCCTATATTTTTAAAAAAGCCTTTTTCTTGTCATTATTCCCTAAACAATACAGTATAACAACTATTTACATAGCAATTATATTAAGTATTGTAAGTTAAATAGAGGTGATTTGACGCATACAGGAGGATGTGCATATGCACATTGTTTATATGCAGTTGTTACACTCTTTCATATGAGGGACGTGTCTGTGGAGTTTAATATCTGTGAGGAGTCCTGGAACCAGTCCCCTAGGGAGACAGGGACGACGGTTTTGGGTGTGTGTGCGTGCACATGTGTGCATCTGTGTCCTTCCACGTGCACTTCTAGCCCAGTTCTGTGGACTGCCAGGCTGGAGGCTTCCTGCCTCCCAGGGTGTTGTAATGCCCGCCCCCACCCCCTTTCATTCCTTGTTGCTGAGAAGTCACATGACATCTGGTATCCAGGCTAATGGCTCTTATTAACCAAATGCTGACATATCCCCAATATATAGGGTGCTTAATTTAAAACCTGCTTGCCTGGCCAACTTTCAGAGAAGCACGCACTTCTTGAACAGGGAATGGGGATTTCCAATAGGCACTAGGTAGAAAATGACTGATGTCACACTAAGAACCTACAAAATGCCTTTCCTCTGCACTAAGAGAGAAGTGCAGGGGGGTGGTGGTAAGAGGAGTGGAGCCTGAATAGCCTTGGGGATTGCTCCCTCCCATGTGGGGTGGTGGAAAAGCCCAGTCTCAGGGGAGCCCAGCCCCTCCTAGGGACAGTCCACCACCCTGCTGGCAGTCCGTGTCCCCCCCAGCCACCCCTTTGTGATCCAGGTTGTTCATCAGCACCCCATGAGCATCTGTCATCACAGGACCTGGGCAAGGCCAGCAGGCTGTGGCTCCTGAGAGCACAGCTCAAAACTGGGTGTGGTGGTTCTTTCCAGAACTCAGGCCCCAGAAAGCCCCTCCCTTTTCCTCCTTGCTCCTGTAGGTGTGAGTGATGTGCAGACCTAACAGCCAGTCCCACCATGTTGAGGTCCAGCCCAACTTCTTTAGGGAGAAATCTTAAGTTTCTTTTGTAGGGAAATGAATATAGCCTTTACTTTGGTTTGTCCTTAAGCAAAGTGGAAAAAAAAGAAATGTTCTCCATGTTTCCATTTTCCTTTTTGTTTTTGCTAAATGCTTTTTATGAACATATTTAATAAATAAATGTTTCAGGTGTAGGTGTAAAGATCTCACTAAATAGGAACAAGTTGAACTTACATACCTTTGAAACGGTATATGAATGGTGACTGAAGGCAGCATAGTATATAGAAAGAATAACTTTAAAGCTAGAAGATCTGGATTAGGGTGAGAGCACTGGAGATATTTTTAATAATTATGACAGTGGGGTGGAGGGAATGTCACTGGTATCCAGTGGGTAGAGGCCAGGGATTCTACAGGGCATAGGACAGCCTCCCTCACCCACCCCCATACACACACACACACACACAACAGAGAATTCCTAGCCGCAAATGTCAGTTGTGCAGATGTTGAGAAAGTGCTCTGGATAAACTCTTGTATAAGAATATTCACAGCAACATTTTTGGAGGGGCAAAGGGGAGCTCTGAGGGGTAATAATGAAAGAATGGGAAGGAGATCTGAGGAGTAATACTGATTGACAAAATGAGAGGGAAGTCTGTGGAGTAATAATGAGGGGGTGGGAGGAAAGATTGTGGAGTAATGAGAAGGGTGTGAGGGAAGTCTGCAGAGTAATGAGAGGGTCGAAGTGTGAGGAGTAATGAGGAATGGGAGGGAAGTCTGAGGAGTAATAATGAGAGGGTAGGAGGGATGTCTGTGGAGTAATAATGAGGGTTAGGAGGGATGTCTGTGGAGTAATAATAAGGGGGTAGGAAGGATGTCTGCAGAGTAATAATGAGGGCTGGGAGGGAAGTCTGACAAATAATGAGACGGTGAGACGGAAGTCTGAGAAGTAATAATGAGGGGGTAGGAGGCATGTCTGCAGAGTAATGAGGAGGTAGGAGGGAAGTCTGAGGAGTAATAATCGGGGGTAGGATGGAAGTCTGAGGAGTAATAGGGGTGGGAGGGAAGCCTGAGGAGTAATAATGAGGGGTGGGAGGTAAGTATGACGAGTAATAATGCGGAGTGGGAGGTAAGTGTGAGGAGTAATGAGGGGTGGGAGGTAAGTATGACGAGTAATAATGAGGGGTGGGAGGTAAGTGTGAGGAGTAATGAGGGGTGGGAGGTAAGTGTGAGGAGTAATAATGAGGGGTGGGAGGTAAGTGTGAGGAGTAATAATGAGCGGTGGGAGGTAAGTGTGAGGAGTAATAATGAGAGGTTGGGAGGGAAGTCTGAGGAGGAATGAGGGGGGTGGGAAGGAAGCCTGAGTAATAATGAGGGATGGGAGGGGAAGTCTGAGGAGTAATAATGAGGGATGGGAGTGAAGTCGAAGTAGTAATAATGAGCTGGTGGGAGGGAAGTCTCCGGAGTAATGAGGGTGGGTGGACAGATGGGATGGGAGTAGACAGGAGTGAGGTCTGAGGCATAATAAGGATACGAATGGGGAGCAAAGTCTCACGGCAGCATTTTTTACAATAGTGAAAACTGGAACCATCCCAAGTGACCATTCACAGTGCCCTGGAGAAGTAAACTGTGACACAGTCACTCGTGCAGTGGTGTAGTATCAGGCAGCGAGGATGAAGGAACTACAGCTGCAGGCATCAGCAGGGCACATGGTCCAGTTGTTGAGTGTGTGACCGTGGAATATGATGCCTTTCATACAGTTGATACAGTCGGACCACAGATATTGGTTAGGGGTATTTACATGTGTGGCGAACTGTAGAGATGAGCCAGAGAATCATGAATACAAACTGTAAGGTGGTGGTAATCTGGGGGGAATGCAGTGAAGGAGAGATGCCTACAGGCTTCTGTGGCACCTGCAAAAGTTCCATTTCCCAACTTGAGGAAGGAGGGACAGATACCTGAATGTTCCTGATTTAAATGTATGGGTATACTTTTGATACTTTTATATGGATATGTGTCTCCCACATTGCCTTCTATGCTGGGGACACAGTAACAGCAGCAGCTAAGGTTTTTAAGAGCTATGTGTGTTTGCAACAACCTTGTCAGAAAAATTACTTTTATTCCTCAAGTTTAAAGACTACGCCCTGGGCCATATGTCTTCTAAGGATGGATTTGAACTTGAACAGGCCAGTGCCAGCCACCATGCGCCAAACCACCGCTCGGTGCTGCTGCCTCCTGTTGGGGCCCAGTCTCACCTGCTCCTCTCTCCCCACAGGGTCAGGAGACAAACGACCAGTAGGCCTCCCCCAGCAGGGGGCAGACCCAAGCCCCAGCCCAAGCCCAAGCCTCAGGTGCCACAGTGCAAGGCTTTGTATGCCTATGACGCTCAGGACACAGACGAACTCAGCTTTAATGCCAATGACATTATTGATATTATCAAAGAAGGTAAGTGTGTGGCCGGTTGGCTGGGACAGCCTCCCAAAGAGCACATGGTCACATTGCTGTAAGATCTAGTGTGAAGATGAAGAGAATTTATGAGCTCCTCAAACTGCAATTTGTAGAGGCAGATCCAGGCCTCAGGCTCAGTCTGATCAAGACACCAGCTGCTCTTTTAATGCTTCTTTCAGCTCTGCCCCCTTCTTTATATCCCCTCCCTTCTCAAGCTGTTTTTCTTCATGGTAGCAAAATGGCAGCAGCAATTCCAGGCCAACATACCAAACCATGTCTGAAATCTGCATCATCTCTGCAACTTCTTTTCTTAGCCATTGGACAAAAGTCCTGAGTTTTATTCTGATCAGACCAAATTAGTCATGTGTCCATCCCTGAACCAACTTCAGGAGCAAGACAAAGGCTGTACCCTGAGTGGATTAGAACTGGTAGGGGCTGTCCCACCTACACTTCGTGGCTTCCTCATAATGAAAGTAGATGGTGTAGAAGCCAGGGAGACAACCTTCAATATCCATTAGTAAAGCAGTCCATGGGCTTGGCTGAGTGCTTTATTAATTTGGTAGATATCTTTTTACAACAAACTTCTTGATTTAAAGAACAAAGGGAAAACAATATGGATGGAGCCACATCACTTGAATCTGTATAGGAGCAGTGTGTGTTTGGCTGGGGCAGAACAGACTTACTCATCTTCACTTTCACCACCTCTCTCCCCCTGCAGATCCTTCTGGCTGGTGGACGGGTCGACTACGAGGCAAGCAGGGCCTGTTCCCCAACAACTATGTGACCAAGATCTGAGGCGCCCATGACTCTGACGCATGGGGCAGAGGAGCTCCAGGCACAGACCAGGGGAGGAGATATTTAGGGGCTCCCCTTACAATCCACAATGAGCAACTGCTTCTCCAAGGCCTGGAGCTATTCTGGTACCTTCCCCATGGAGGACACTGAAAAGACTGGGTTGGGGACAGGGAGTATCACTCCGTAAGTGATCCTAAAAGGTAGCCTCTTCATAGGAACCCAGGAGGGCAAAACCACCATGCATTAAGATTTATTTATTGTATTTAAACCTGGTGAGAGGACAAGTGAGGTCTGCTCAGACCTTATAGGCTTCTATCAAAACAGCACCCGGCTTGCTCACCAGGCCTAGGGAATGGCTGTAGGCGGCCGCTGACAAGTGCCTTTAGTTGAAGAGCACATTTCTTTCATCTCTTTTGTCCGTACCTGATATACACATTCCTCTCTGCCACCTTCCCTCAGGGAGGACCCGCCCTCTGCAGACTGGGCTCAGCGTGAGCAGGCACTTCCCACGCACATGCCAAGGGCAAGCTGGCCTGCTGAGCCCAGGGGGACAGCGGGGCACTGGTTTACACTTTGCTGGGACCATCAGGGCCGCCAAGCAGGTCAGGGGCTGGGGGCTGGGGGCTGGGCTGCCGGCTTTGCTTTCTCTGGGTCTTCAGTTGGAATGTGGCTGGCCCATGTTGGTTTGTGTTTAAATGCTGTACTTATTACAAGAAGGATCTTTTTTCAAGCTGTACATTTATAAAAACAGATCATATACTGTATATATAAAAATCTTGAGATGGTAGAAACATGTATGAATGTACTAAGTAGTAGTCCACTGTACTCATTCATAAGGTAGGTTTTCTTACAAAACTCACACCAGGTACTTACAGATGTGCCCTGCTCTTTTCCAATTACGGAATGTCATTGCTTTCTAGCTCAGTCCCTGCAGACTCTTCTCAACTCTTTCCCTATAGGAAACTTCCTCCGCATCCCGCCCCCACCTCCTAAATAAATAAAGGAATCCGCGAACACCTTCTTCTTTCATGACATTTGTTATGGGTTGAATTGTGCGCCTCCAAAGAAGATGTTAAAGTCCCAGCCACCAGTACCTCAGAATATGACCTTATTTGGAAATGGAGCCTTTACAGAGCAAACAAAATTAAAGTGAAGTCATTAGAGTGGGTCTTAATCCAATATAATGGTGTCCTGATGAAAAGGGGAAATTTGGACACAGAGACCAACATGCAGAGGAAAGACCATGTGAACAGGTAGGGAGAAGACAGCCATTCACAAGCCCAGGAGAGAGGCCTGGAACAGATTCTCCCTCACAGCACTCACAAGGAACCAACCCTGCCCACCTTGGTCTTGGAGTTCCAGCCTCCAGAACTGAGGCAATACATGTCACTGTTTAAGCCACTCAGTTTGGGGTACTCTGTTACAGCAGCCCTAACCAACTAAAACAGTGTTTTCTTGCCATAATAGTGAAAAGTCGGAAACTGTAATGCCCATCAATAATGGAATGGTTGTAAGTAGAGACTGCCATTTCTCTACCTCTCCTCCTCTGGTTGCCATGGCCATTCTTAAGCTACTGGGAACTTAGAGTTTGAGCAGCATACACCTTTGAGTCATTTCAGGATCCTCAAGTCCATGGGAAAAAATTACCAGGGCTTACATATAAGGAAAAAAAAAAATGGATCTAGATTTGAAATGAAGATACGGCATTTAATTCTCCTGTGTTTTACTTCAAGAACAGGGAGCAAACTCCATTCTGTAACAGTAACAAATAACGTTAAAAAGCTACTTCAGTTCCATGTTGTGACCAGAGGAAAGTAAAGCCATGATGTGGTGAAATGAGGAAAGGTAATCCTATTGACACTAATGATCTCTATATATTTTACAAAGTACTTTCACATTCATGGACTCCCCACAGTGGGACGAAGATACCATAAGAGCTAGGACCGAGGAGCATGCTGGGGTCCCCACAGCCACCAGCACTCAGGCTACTTTCTCAGGGCAGGAACACCAGGACCATCTTCCCTTGTTACAAGCCCCTGGCTGGCTGGGACAAGCCTTTGTTTTTCCTCCTGATTGGCGTTTTACACTTGTGTATAACTGGGAACCGTCAGGCTCTAGGTGACAAAACTGGGACTGAGTGAAATCTCCCATGAGTAGCACGAACACCCTCATCCATGGAAATCACAGACCAAGCCCTTAGCACCTGCATCGTGTGCCCAGCCAGTGCCAGGCTCACGGAGATGCCCAACAAATGGTGCTGAAATAGGTGAGTGACCCATAGGGGAAGGAGACTTAGATCTGTGTAGAGATGCTGAAATGCTGACACTATTAAGAAAAGTTTGGAGAAATAGTGGTTTATCTTAAACTTATTTGTATATATGTAGAAATTCAACATGGGGACTATCAGAAAAATGCCTTTTTTCCCCTTTAGGGTCTTTAAGACACTAACCTGGGTTTCCTCTAGTCTCTGGATCTAGCCTGGCCTGCCATTTTGTTCACTGTGCAGTTAAGTAAATATGACCACTTCAGGAGTCACTTACCAGGAAAGAACATACAGAACGGGGCCACCCCCACTTTCTGGAACTTGCCATCCTGTTTGAAATAAGGGGTGTTGATGTGCACACACAGCAACATGGAGAGCAGTATCAAACACAATGTAAAAATGTGATACCCCTTCAACCAAAGGTTTCAAGTAACCGTGAACTAAATGAGAAGGCCTGACTGTGTACCCTAGGGCAGAGGTGTTCGAGCTTTAGTGGTAGATGAGAGAGAGACAGAGGTGTATATAAGGGTGGCATCCACTCTATTGATGGCCATCTGTGAGACAGAGGCTGATCTCAAATTCCTGGGCTTAAACAATCCTGCCTCAGCCTCCCAAAGTGCTGGCATTATGGGCATGAGCCACCGCACCTGGCCAACTGGCTTCTTAAAGACATGCAAAAGGACCATCTCTTCCACAGTGTTTTTTTTAGCAATACATAGACATGTGGAGAGGGCAAAGGGTGAAGCCTTCTTGAATAAGCTTGCTCCCCAACCATGAAGGGTGCCAACCCACTGACCTCCCAACATGGGGTCCCAGCCCACTGTAATCAAACCTGACTCACCACTATTACCAAGTCCAGCCCAATGGAGGTGGAAAAGCATCGTGCAGTTTCCTTCTTAAAGGACCTGCCCTATGTGCACACCGTGTCCACCAATATTCTACTGGCCAGAGCTTAGTCATGTGGCCTCAACTCAAGGGGGCTGGTCTTTCCACTGAGCTGTCTCAGCAGCTTATCCAGAGCACCAGAATGAGAGCGGCCTCCTGCCAGGTGGAGCTGTTCACAAAAATGAGTGAGAGAAAATATGGATGTGCATCTATGAATTACAGACTCCATGGGCTTCCACAGAGCATGGCTTTTACATATCTAAATTCCCTCTCTTTGCGACTCCCTCCTGAACTCATCCCCAGACCCTCCCTGAGTGGAGCTGGTCACACTAAGTCTGCCTGTGCCTCTAATTGCTACCATTTCTTTTATAGGTGGTGTCCCAGTTAAGATTTCCCTGGCAGTAGAGCTGGATTCTGGTTTCCAGGGCAATCAACAGCAGAGCATGAATGGTGCTTCTCTGGTGGACGATTTAACTCTGTGTTTCTGGCATCCCTCACTTTTGTGATCAAAAGACCAGAGGAGCCATTCGGCAATTCTGCCCTCTTTCACTGTTTTGCTTTTCTCCCAGGGCCTGATTACAGTTCTTTCTGGATTTAGTAATGTGGTTTTATTCCTACCCACTAATCTTGATGCCTTTTTCCCTACTAGGCCATACTTTTCCACTCTGAGCACCCTTTCCAACCAGAAGCCTGGCTCAGTATGGTTCACTAGGTCGCCCAAGGTCACACAGTTCTTCCCTGGGGGAGCCACCATTGGAACTCTGAGTCAAAAGCCTATGCTTTTTTATTCTGAGATAGCGCCTCACTCTGTCACCTAGACTGGAGAAAAGTAGAACAATCACACCTTACTGCAGTCTCAAACTCCAGGGCTCAAGCAGTCCTCCCACCTCAGCCTCCCAAGTAGCTGGGACCACAGGTATGTGCCACCACACTCAGCTAATTTGTAGAGATGAGGTCTCCTATGTTGCCCAGCTGGTCTTAAACCTCTGGGCTCAAGCAGTCTTCCCACCTTGGCCTCCCAAAATTCTGGGATTACAAGCATGAGCCACTGTGCCCGAAAGGCCTGTGCTTTTAATCATTTTCTCCAATTCAACAAATACTTAGTAATGTGATGGTCTATTGTGTTAGCCTTTCAACTGCCAATATCTTTCTCTCAAAAACATAAAAATATATTTTTTAAAAAGAAAAAAACTCATGCATAGAACTCAACAGCTAGAAACTTGTAAACTCCTTTAATGGGCAAGAGTTCCATCTAACAAATCTGAATCCTCTGATCCATCTCTTTCCAAGACCATTAACCTTTTCCTTAAAATAATAACATCTATGTTCAAGTATCTTCTTTGTACTGGAAACTATACTAAGTGCTTGGCATACTTTATTTAGCACAACCCTATGAGGTAGACACTCTTAGCCCCACTTCACAGGTACAGAAACTAAAGTATAGAGGTCACAACTACTTAGAATCAAACTCAAAGCACCCACGTTCAGAGTTAGTGCTCTTCTATACTATGAATCCATATCCCATTTTTAATTTCCGTGTTTTTATGATGTGGTTTCTACTTCTGCCGCTCATTTCACATTTATGACATTTTAGTTTGGGGTGCCTGCTGTGCCATCTAAAAAAGTATCTTAAAGGTCTTTATGACATCCTGGAAGAATTTCCTGAGTCAGAACATGCAATATTTAACTAAGTAAAATATGTAATAAGGAAGCTATAACATGTCTTTGGATATGCTTACAAAACTCAGGCGTTCTTGGAGAGAAGTTGAGCTCAAGCATCTCTGGGAAATAATTGCTTGTCAGAGCCAGGAAAGCTGCCTTTCATGGCCTCACTTCGTTACCCTTCACACTTGTGATCAGAGTTGTCTAAGGCTGCCATGGGAACAAGCTTCACTAACCCAATAACAGATATTCATCAACTCTACACTAGGATTTCAACATATAAAGATATCCAAAACTTACAGTTAAAGACACACTAGTCAGGCAGTCCTGCCTGCCCAGGAAGAGAGTAAAAAGCCAGCCCTGACTGGAGCCAGTTTCTCCTCCCCAGGGGCAGTTGTCCTCAACCACACCTGAATCACAGGAGCAGACACTGAATTTCTGTCAGCAGGAGGCAGCTCTTACCACACTCTAGGTTGGGGAAAATAACTGAGATAAATGAGTTTACTGCAAAGCACAGAGCCTTTATGAATCTTCCAATCATTTGCAATGTTTCACAAGTGTATTTGACTAACTCCTTTCTCTTACAACACCAATTAACATCTTGTTGAACCAGCGTCTTGGGAAGTTGTTTTTATACGAGACTATGTTTACGGTTTTTAAGTCAGTGGTTGGAGGTGAGGATGCACTCCCCCCACAGAAAACAATGTTTGAGCATCCCAGATTGACCTCAGACTGCTGAGCTACCAGCAAAAATTCCAAGCCAATGAGTGTTAGCTTGCTGGGCTCCGTGGGGGTGGGACCCAACGAGCCAGGCATCGGAGGGAATCTCCTGGTCTGTGGTTGTGAAGACTGTGGGAAAAGTGCAGTATCTGGGTCGGAGTGTACCTTTCCTCCTGGTACAGTCTCTCACGGCTTCCCTTGGCTAGGAAAGGGAAATCCCCCGACCCCTTGTGCTTCCCAGGTAAGGTGACGACCCACCCTGCTTCTGCTCACCCTCTGTGGGCTGCACGCACCTACTGTCCAACCAGTCCCAATGAGATGAACCAGGTACCTCAGCTGGGAATGCAGAAATCACCTGCTTGGTTGGGGGAGGGGTGCCTGCCATTGCTGAGGTTTGAGTAGGCGGTTTTACATTCATACTGTAAACAAAGCTGCCAAGAAGTTCAAACTGGGCGGAATCCACTGCAGCTCAACAAGGCTGCTGCAGCCATACTGCCTCTGTAGATTTCCTCCTCCCTGGGCAGGGCATCTTTGAAGATAAGGCAGCAGCCCCAGTCAGGGACTTATACATAAAACCCCCATCTCCCTGGGACAGAGCACCTGGGGGAAGGGGAGGCTGTGGGCATAGCTTCAGCAGACTTAAACGTCCCTGCCTGACAGCTCTGAAGAGAGCAGCAGATCTCCCAGCACAGTGTTCAAGCTCTGCTACGGAACAGGCTGCCTCAAGTGGGTCCCTGACCCCCGTGTATTCTGACTGGGAGACACCTCCCAGTAGGGGCCAACAGACACCTTATACAGGAGAGCTCTGGCTGGCATCTGATGGGTACCCCTCTGGGAGGAAGCTTCCAGAGGAACAGGCAGCAATCTTTGCTGTTCTGCAGCCTCTGCTGGTGATACCCAGGCAAACAGGGTCTGGAGTGGACCTCCAGCAGACTCCAGCACACCTGCAGAAAAGGGGCCTCTTACAAGGAAAACTAACTAATAGAAAGGAATAGTAGCAACATCAACAAAAAGGACGTCTACTCAGAAACCCCATCCGAAGGTCACCAGCATCAAAGACCAAAGGTAGATAAATCCACAAAGATGGGGAGAAACCAGCACAAAAAGGCTGAAAACTCCAAAAAACAGAATGCCTCTTCTCCTCCAAAGGATCACAACTCCTCACCAGTAAGGGAACAAAACTGGATGGAGAATGAGTTTGACAACTGACAAAAGCAGGCTTAAGAGGATGGGTAATAACGAACTCCTCCGAGCTGAAGGAGCATATGCTAACCCAGTGCAAGGAAGCTAAGAGCCTTGAAAAAAGGTTAGACAAATCGCTAACCAGAATAACCAGTTTAGAGAAGAACATAAATGATCTGATGGAGCTGAAAAACACAGCACGAGAACTTTGTGAGGCATACACAAATATCAGTAGCTGAATCGATCAAGCGGAATAAAGGATAGCAGAGATTGAAGATCAACTCAATGAAATAAAGCAAGAAGACAAGATTAGAGGAAAAAAGAGTAAAAAGAAACCAACAAAGCCTCCAAGAAATATGGGACTATGTGAAAAGACCAAATATACATCTGATTGGTGTAACTGAAAGTGACAAGGAGAATGGAACCAAGCTGGAAAACACTCTTCAGGATATTATCCAGAAGAACTTCCCAACCTAGCAAGGCAGGACAACATTCAAATTCAGGAAATATAGAGAACATCACAAAGATATTCCTCAAGAAGAGCAACCCCAAGACACATAATCGTCAGATTCACCAAGGTTGAAATGAAGGAAAATATGTTAAGGGCAGCCAGACAGAAAGGTTGCGTTACCCACAAAGGGAAGCCCACCAGACTAACAGCGGATCTCTTGGCAGAAACCCTACAAGCCAGAAGAGAGTGGGGGCCAATATTCAACATTCTTAAAGAAAAGAATTTTCAACCCAGAATTTCATATCCAGCCAAACTAAGCTTCATAAGCAAAGGAGAAATAAAATCCTTTACAGACAAGCAAATACTGAGAGATTGTGTCACCACCAGGCCTGCCTTACAGGAGCTACTGAAGGAAGCACTAAACATGAAGAGGAACAACTGGTACCAGTCACTGCAAAAACATATCAAATTGTAAAGACCATCAATGCTATGAAGAAACTGCATCAACTAATGGACAAAATAGCATCATAATGACAGAATCAAGTTCACACTTAACAATATTAATCTTAAATGTAAACGGGCTAAATGCCCCAATTAAAAGACACAGACTGGCAAAGTAGATAAAGAGTTAAGACCCATCAGTATGCTGTATTCAAGAGACCCATCTCACATGCAAAGACACATAGGCTCAAAATAAAGGGATGGAGAAATACTTACGAAGCAAATGTAGAGCAAAAAAAAAAAAGCAGGGTTGCAATCCTAGTCTCTGATAAAACAGACTTCAAACCAACAAAGATCAAAAGAGACAAAGATGGGCATTACATAATGGTAAGGGGATCAATTCAACAAGAAGAGCTAACCATTCTAAATATATATGCACCCAATACAGGAGCACCCAGATTCATAAAGCAAGTTCTCAGAGACTTACAAAGAGACTTAGACTCCCACACAATAATAGTGGGAGACTTCAGCACCCCACTGTCAACACTGGACAGATCAATGAGACAGAAAATTAACAAGGACATCCAGGACTTGAACTCGGCTCTGGACCAAGCAGACCTAACAGTCATCTACAGAACTCTCCACCCCAAATCAACAGAATATACATTCTTCTCTGCACCACATCACACTTACTCTAAAATTCACCACATAATTCGAAGTAAAACACTCCTCAGCAAATGCAAAAGAATGGAAATCATTAACAGTCTCTCAGACTACAGTGCAATCAGATTAGAACTCAGGATTAAGAACTCATTCAAAACTGCTCAACTATATGGAAACTGAACAACCTGCTCCTGAATAACTACTGGGTAACTAACAAAATGAAGGCAGAAATAAAGATGTTCTTTGAAACCAATGTGAACAAAGACACAAAGCACCCAAATCTCTGGGACATATTTAAAGTAGTGTGTAGATGGAAATTTATAGCACTAAATGCCCACAAGTGAAATCAGGAATGATCCAAAATTGACACTATAACATCACAATTAAAAGAAGCAACAGTAAATATATTCAAAAGCTAGCAGAAGACAAGAAATAACTAAGATCAGAGCAAAACAGAAGGAGACAGAGACACAAAAAACCCTTCAAAAAAATCAGTGAATCCAGGATCCGGTTTTTTGAAAAGATCAACCATATTGATAGACCACTAGCCAGACTAATGAGAAAGAAAAGAGAGAAGGATTAAATAGACACAATAAAAAATGATATGGGGGATATCACCACCGATCCCACAGAAATACAAACTGCTGTCAGAGAATACTATAAACACCTCTACACAAATAAACTAGAAAATCTAGAAGAAATGGATAAATTCCTGGACACATACTAAACCTCCTGAGACTAAACCAGGAAGAAGTCAAATCCCTGAATAGACCAATAAAAAGTTCTGAAATTGAGGGAGTAATAGCCTACCAAACAAAAAAGTCCAGAACCAGACGTATTCACAGCCAAATTCTACCAGAGGTACAAAGAGGAGCTGGTACCATTCCTTCTGAAACTATTCCAAACAACAGAAAAAGGGAATCCTCCCTAACTCATTTTATAGGCCATTATCATCCTGATGCCAAAACCTGACAGAGACACAACAGAAAAAGAACATTTTAGGCCAATATCCCTGATGAACATCGATGCAAAAATCCTCAATAAAATACTGGCAAACTGAATCCAGCAGCACATCAAAAAGCGTATCCACCATGATCAAGTCAGCTTCATCCCTGGGATACAGAGCTGGTTCAATATATGCAAATCAATAAACATAATCCATCACATAAACAGAACCAATGACAAAAACCACGATTGTCTTAATTGATGCAGAAAAGGCATACGACAAAATTCAACACCCCTTCATGCTAAAAACTCTGAATAAACTAGGTATTGATGGAATGCATCTCAAAATAACAAGAGCTATTTATGACAAACCCACAGCCAATAGCATACTGAATAGGCAACCTGGAAACATTCCCTTTGAAAACTGGCACAAGACAAGGATGCCTTCTCTCACCACTCTTACTCAACACAGTATTGGAAGTTCTGGCCAGGCCAATCAGACAAGAGAAAGAAATAAAGGGTATTCAATTAGGAAAAGAGGAAGTCACATTGTCTGTTTGCAGATGACATGATTGTATATTTAGAAAACCCCATCGTCTCAGCCCAGAATCTCCCTAAGCTGATAAGCAACTTCCGCAAAGTCTCAGGATACAAAATCAATGTGCAAAAATCACTAGCACTCCTATATACCAATAACAGACAGAGAGCCAAATCACGAGTGAACTCACATTCATAATTCCTACAAAGAGAATAAAATACGTACGAATACAATTTACAAGAAATGTGAAGGACCTCTTCAAGGAGAACTATAAACCACTGCTCAAGGAAATAAGAGAGGATAGAAACAAATGGAAAAACATTCCATACTCATGGACAGGAAGAATCGATAGCATGAAAATGGCCATACTACTCAAAGTAATTTATAGATTCAATGCTATCCCCATCAAGCTACCATTGACTTTCTTCACAGAATTGGAAAAAACTACTTTAAGTTTCTATATGGAACCAAAAAAGAGCCCGCATTGCCAAGACAATCCTAAGCAAACAGAACAAAGCTGGAGGCAACATGCTACCTGACTTCAAACTCTACCACAAGGCTACAGTAAACCAAAACAGCATGGTACTGGTACCAAAACAGACATATAGACCAATGGAACAGAACAGAAGCCTCAGAAATAACAGCAAACATCTACAACCATCTGATCTTTAACAAACCTGACAACAACAAGAAATGGGGAAAGGATTCCCTATTTAATAAATGGTGTTGGGAAAACTGGCTAGCCATATGCAGAAAGCTGAAACTGGATCCCTTCCTTACACCTTATACAAAAATTAACTCAAGATGGATTAAAGACTTAAATGTAAGACCTAACCATAAAAACCCTAGAAGAAAACCTAGACAATACCATTCAGGACATAGGCATGGGCAAAGACTTCATGACTAAATCACCAAAAGCAATGGCAACAAAGCCAAAATAGACAAATGGGATCTAATTAAAATAAAGAGCTTCTGCACAGCAAAAGCTCCATCTGACACAGGGCTAATATCCAGAGTCTACAAAGAACTGAAACAAATTTACAAGAAAAAAACACCACCATCAAAAAGTGGGTGAAGGATATGAACAGACACTTCTCAAAAGAAGACATTTTTGCAGTCAATAAACATGAAAAAATGCTCATCATCACTGGTCATTAGAGAAATGCAAATGAAAACCACAATGAGATACCATCTCATGCCAGTTAGAATGGCGATCATTAAAAAGTCAGGGAACAACAGATGCTGGAGAGGATGTGGAGAAATAGGAATGCTTTTACACTGTTGGTAGGAGTGTAAATTAGTTCAACCATTGTGGAAGACAGTGTGGCGATTCCTCAAGGATCTAGAACTAGAAATACCATTTGACCCAGCCATCCCATTACTGGGTGTATACCCAAAGAATTATAAATCATTCTACTATAAAGACACACGCACACATATATTTATTGTGGCACTGTTCACAATAGCATGGACTTGAAACCAACCCAAATGCCCATCAATGATAGACTGGATAAAGAAAATGTGGTACATATACATGGAATACTATGTAGCCATAAAGAAGGATGAGTTCATGTCCTTTGCAGGGACATGGATGAAGCTGGAAACCATCATTCTCAGCAAACTAACACAGGAACAGAAAACCAAACACTGCATGTTCTCACTCATAAGTGGGAGCTGAACAATGAGAACACATGGACACACAGAGGGGAAGACCCCTGCTGGGGGTCTATCGGGGTGGGGGACTAGGGGAGAGATAGCATTAGGAGAAATACCTAATGTAGATGATGGGTTGATGGGTGCAGCAAACCACCATGGCACATGTATACTTATGTAACAAACCTGCATGTTCTGCACATGTATCCCAGAACTTTAAAAAAAAAAAAAAAAGTTCAATGCCCATTAAAAACCAACCAAACAAAAAAATACAAAGCCATTTAGCCCATAATGTACCTGAAGCTGCACAAAGAGAAAATGCATCCCAAGCTTCAACTTGAAGAGGATGCCACAGGCCCATTTTCTCCAGCTGTGACCCATAGGATGGCTCTCTGGTCTCACCCATGCCTTTGAGAGAGGGACCCATTACAAGGGTTGCTCTGGGCCAGGCGTTCCAATGCAGGAATGAGAGAGCAGCTGACTAGCTTCTAGAAAGGAAAGTGTCATGTTTATCTTTCCATTTTAAATTTTCATAATAGACTTATTTGTATTCAAGAAGCTTAGGAATAGGTTTAGTGTTCACTGAGGCCAAGTTCTAGTTTTTCCATTTGAGAAAATGGTAGAAAGGTCTTGCCCAAGCCATAATGGCAATAATTTACATGCTATTCATAATAGCTCAAAAAGAAATTAGTCAAAGCAAGCTTTCACTGATTTCTTCAGTACAGAATACACAAATAAATACACATGGGATACCTTAAGAAAAACCAATCGCTTTATTTTTCCTCAATATATATTTAGAAAATTGGTCTGAGAAGAGGTTTCATGAGATAGACCAGAGGACTATGTACAAAATCAAGAGTTCTAAACCAGTAAGAAAAAGGGTACAATGAAGCACACATCCCCAGGGGCGATGGCAGCCTAGGACCTTCCCATCAGTGGGGAGGCAAGATCTTTGACGGCTTTTGAGTTCAGCTGAGGGATCGTGCTGATCTTCAGGAGTTTGCTGCTTGCATACTTATTCTTGATGGCCTGCAGAATTTGTGATTAAGCACATGTCAGGAACCCCCACTGGTACCTTATTCCTAGTCTAATTCACAACTGTCAAAGGTCCGGGCCACAATCACCATCACAATGACGATGCCCAATTGCTGAAGCCAGTGAAAGCTCTGGGCTCATCACATGTGCCTGACCATTTCCTTCCATCCCCATTAATGAATAAAACCCAGCTGGTAGCACAGGTGATCGGAACAAATGATTTCAAGGTCCGAGTAGCAGGCTTCCTCTCATAGGCTACCAGAGGGATGGGAGGGGGAGCTGTGTTTATGACACCTAAGTGCCATCAGACATAACAGGTTCACCAGACCTGGCAGCAATAGCCGACAATCAAAGAGGGTGGCAACTAGCACTTAACAAATCCCAGACAGTCCTCTCAGGACTGAACACACAGTACGCTACCATGAAGCAAATCATGTTGTGAGGACACTTGAGACTCTTCTGAGGTTCAAATGCCTTGCTCTTTGCCACAACACACTTGGTGAGCTCTGATGTTTGGTGTCACACAAGGACAGCACTAAGTCTCCTCTGGTTCCTCCTCATAGGTGGGCCATGCAGAGATAGACACCACGCCCTCAGGATGCCCCCTGAATGGGTGTCTTCCCTCTTAACCATGCTTGCTAATTAGGTGTTTTTCCATCATTGCCTCAAAAGATCCTGGACAAAGGCTGAGTAACATCACCTGAATCCTACTTCCACACTGCCATTTGAAGTGGGCCCTCTCTCTTCCCAATCCCATGCAGAGCAGCCTTCTCTGCTTGCAAAGTGCCCTCCCCAGGACACTGGTATGAGCACAGAGTAATTCAACACATTGAGTAACTGGCTGGCTGACTAGGAACTGGGCCTAGACATGGCTAGCCTATCGACTTTGTTTCAAAGAAAGTTTGCTCTCAGAGTTTATCCGTATGCTCCACACCATACTATATCAGAAATATATAAAGGATAAAGGATTTGTGCTAAAAGTCTCACGTTATTAATATATTTACATGACAGCACACACACACACCCCCCACATATACACAAAACCCAGAACCTAAAGCATTCCACAGCTTAAGAAACAATAGTACTTACGATGAATTTAGTTAAGTTTTCGTTTACTTTCACCACATTCTTGGCCATGTGCTGCATGACTTCCAATACTTCATTCTCTGTGTATCCTGTGTAATACTGCTGCTTTAAGTTCTGAAACACAAGAAGCAGACACACATGACTGAGGGGAAAGAGAAAACCTCTGCTTCTTTAGAAGAACACATCTCATACATGATGACATTACTTATGTAAAAGCTGTACAAAAATATTCTTACCTTCTGGAAATTCAAAGTCCTAAGCACTCCCACAGTACCAGCAACACTAAAGCAGCTGGTAAATGCAAGATGATTCTGGCCCTGAGACCAGACTAAATGAAGACATTGTGAAGCTCTTAGCTAAATCAAGTGCCAAAGGTCCCATAGGATCTTTTAAAGAGGTTGCACCGGTAGGAGTCCTTCAAGTGACAACACTGAAAGGGGATGAAAAAGGAGACACTTAAAACAAAGTGTCCCTTTACAGTGCTGGCCACATCTCACACAACCCTGTGTCAAAGCCCTCCCCAGCTGTCTCTGTTATGAGCTCAAGAACCCAAACAGACATACTGTCGGTCAGGGAAAGATATTCAGAAATAAGAAATAAACTGTGCTAAAAAAGCAACAATCTATCAAATCCAGAAGAACTAGGTAGGACTACCTACAATTCTCTTGTTGAACCCTGTGTAATTAAGCACCAGAGAACAGAGAGAACTCAGACAACACCACAACAAGCCTTGTGACCTAGCCTCCCAAAGAGTAAAATACAAGCAAAAGAACAGCTGTCCATTGATAGTAGGATTTATCATGTAAGAAGATACATAAATTGGCGGGGCCCAGTGGCTCATGTCTACAATTCCAGCACTTTCGGAGGCCAAGGCAAGAGGATTGCTTGAGTTTAAGAATTTCAGACCAGTTTGTGTAACATTGGGAGACCCTATATCTATGAAAAATGAAAAATTAGCCAAGGATGGTGGTGTCCACCTATAGTCCCAGTTACTTGAGGAGCTGAGAAGGAAGGATTGCTTGAGCCCAGAAGTTTGAGGTGTAATGAGCTATTAAGGCCATTGCACTCCAGCCTGGGCAACAGAGTGAGACCGTGTCCTTAAAAAAAAAAAAAAAAAAGGAAAAAAAGATCAGGCATGGTGGCTCATGCCTGTAATCCCAACACTTTGGGAGGCTGAGGTGGGCAGATCACCTGAGGTCAGGAGTTCGAGGCCAGCCTGACCAACATGGTGAAACCCCGTCTCTACTAAAAATACAAAAATTAGCCAGGCGTGGTGGCACATGCCTGTAATCCCAGCTACCCAGGAGGCTGAGGCAGGAGAGTTGCTAGAACCCAGGAGGCAGAGGCTGCAGTGAACCAAGATCGTACCACTGCACTCCAGCCTGGGGAACAGAGAAAGACTCCCTCTCAAAAAAAAAAAAAAAAAAAAAAAAAGGGTATGTCAACTGACTTTAAGAATTCTGTGACAAAAATTCTAAAAGCGAAAGTACATTTTTTTCATATGCATGGTATTATTGGCAAATTAAACCACAATTTAATCTTTTTCTTTGAAGACCGGGTCTTAACTCTGTTGCCCAGGCTGGAGTGCAGTGGCACTATCAGAACTCACTGCAGCCTTGATATCCTGGGCTTAAGTGATCCTCCCACCTCAATCTCCCTAGTAGCTGAAACTATAGGTGTGCGCCACCATGCCTGGGTTCTGTCGCCCAGGCTGGAGTGCAGTGGCGCAATCTCGGCTCACTGCAACCTCTACCTTCCGGGTTTAGACAATTCTTGTGTCTCAGCCTTCCAAGTAGCTGAGACTACAGGCATGTGCCACCACACCCAGCTAATTTTTGTATTTTTAGTTTAGTTTGTATTTTTAGTAGAGACAGAGTTTCACCATGTTGGCTAGGCTGGTCTCAAAGTCCTGGCCTTAAGTCATCCACCTGCCTCAGCCTCCCAAAGTGCTGGGATTACAGGCATGAGCCACTGCCCAGTCTACACAATTTAATCTTAATCCTAAAATACTTTGAAGGGAAAAAAGAGGAAGCAAGAGTAAAAACTGAAATAATGCACAATTTCTAGAATTTTGAAATCAATTCTCAGAAAACTGGGACAGCAAAGCACATTTAAGAGTAAGGTGACTAAAAATGAGCCATTGGTACCATATATCAGTGGCATTTTTGCCTCAAATGTTTTATTTAAAAAAAATTCCAAATCTACAGAAAAACTGAAAGAATGACCCTCTAGATATCCTTCATGTAGATTGATCAATCATGAACATGCACCACGTTTTCCTCTTCTCCCTCTCTCTGTATATGTATACTCACACACAATTTTTGCTATGCCATTTGAAAGCAATTTGCAGATATCACAGCACATCCCTGCTAAACATTTCAGAAGCATATTCTAAAAAGTACATTTTTGTACCTATCTATAACACCATTCTCACATAAGAAACACTGTCACCAGTGACTATTTTTTTAAGCATCCAGGCAGTTGCTTTTAAAATGTCTCACATTCTGGATTTGCACATTTCCTCATGATTTAATTCATGTCAAACGTTTTGAGCATGAATAGGTGATAATGTATACATCTTACTGCACAACATGGCACAGCAACTCAGGTTGTCTGCCAATGGCAATGCTGAGCTTAATCACTGGGTGAAGGTGGAAACCACCAGACCACTTCATCATAGATGTGCAGTTTTGCTACAGAATTAACAAGTATCTATGGGATGATAATTTGAGACCATGTGAATCTTGTTTCCCAAAATTATTCCATCTAGTGATTTTTGCATTCATTGATGCACCTTGCTTGAATAAATTATTACATTACAGGTTGAAAATTAGTGGTTTCTAACTCTACCATTCTACTTTAATTATTCCGATTTTTAAAAATGAACCCCTGTTTTATTTTTTGTATCATTATGGACCCATGAATCCTTTTTTTTATACACTACAATCTATTACTGTCATTTTTCTTTTTAATGCTCTAATTCAGTCAGCCAGAGCCCTTTCAAGCCCATTCCTATGTCCCTCCTTCCCTTCCCATTTTATTGTGGTGCAATCATAGGTCACTGCAGCCTCAGACTCCTGGACTAAAGGGATGCTCCTGCCTCAGCCTCCTGAGTAGCTGGGACTATAGGCACATGCTGCCATGACCAGCTCTCCTATGTCCTTTGGTGTGACCTCATTGATCTTTGAAAATTTGTATGCTATCTGGCACAAATTTTTCTAGGCTTACCTTGTACTTCCCCTGCCATAGCCCTTAAATCAGCAATTTCACTAATGAACCCTAGTTGACAGTAGATGATGGTATTTAGTATCCAAGATGTGCGCACTAAATATGCTCACTACTACTGAGTTGTCACTGTTTCTGAGACCCTTTATTCTGAATTTGCCGTTATTTTCAAAACATAATAGGGGTTTTCCTTTGTTTTTGTTTTGCTATTTCCTACGTGAGGACTAACCTTTAGTTTTTAATTGTTAATATTTTCTCTCTTAGGCCAGGCACAGTGGCTCACGTCTGTAATCCCAGCACTTTGGGAGGCCAAGGCGAGAAGATCACTTGAGCCCAGGAGTTCGAGACCAGCCTGGGCAACACAGGGAGAGCCAATCTCTAGAAAAAACTTTAAAATTAGCCAGGCATGATGGCGTGTGGCTGGGTCCCAGCTACTCAGGAGGCTGAAGTGGGAGGATCACTTGAGCCCAGGCAATTGAGGCTGCAGTGAGCTTTAGTAGCAGCACCACACTCCAGCCTGGATGACAAAGCAAGACCCTGTATAAAAAATTAACTAATTAATAATTTAAAAAACTCTTCCTATAGTGAAAATTTTAGTCCTTAATAACATGAATAAATTTGTTTTATCCTACAATACACATAAAATAGTTCCAGAATTATAACAACAAATTAACAATGAACCTACTAAGTAAACTTGATGTTACCACTTTAGTCCTTTGTTTTGTCATACTTTAAATCCCACTAAGGATGCTCAGTCAGAATGCTGTGTTCAGGTTACAGACTTTTTTTTTTTTTCTTTTTTTGAGACAGGGTTTTGCTCTGTTGCCCTGGTTGGAGTGCAGTGGCATGATCATAGCTACTTCACCCTTGAACTCCCAGGCTCAAGCAATCCTCCTGCCTCAGCCTCCTGAGTAACTAGGACTACAGGTGTGCACCACCATACTCAGCTAATTTTTAAATTTTTTGTAGAGATGGGGGTCTTGCTATGCTACCCAGGTTGGGCTCGAACTCCTGAGCTCAAGCAACAAGTACTTAAATTAATTCTTTCCTCTGTGTTCTGTTACCAGTTTCACATGTGGTTACATTGTTTATTTCCACTTAATTACAATTTAAAGTTTGCATAAAATATTTACATTGTTCAAAAATCAAAAAAGTTACACTGTATTATAAAGTCAATAAAAGGTTACAATCAGAAGCCCTCTCATCCTCAACCTCCACCCTGTTCCACAGAACCCCATAGTATCCACTTTCATTCTTTCTGGTTTATTCCTCCTGTACCAAAAAATTAAACAAATATATAAATATATATACATACAGACACACACACTTTCTTGCATAAAATGTAAACTACAATATACATTGTTTAGGTGAACAGCTCCACCATGTTGCCCTGGTGACCTTGCCTATATCCATATAGGACAGGCCAAGGCCTGAACCACAGCTGATTGGTCCTGGCAAAATGCTTTGTGATCCTCCTGGAAAAGGAGGGGATGGCAGGTGTGGGCAGAGCTGCGGCCCAGCCATCTCCCATTCACCTCCCTATCTCCTCTGGGAGGCTGTCACCAGACAGTTTCTTCTATTTTTTTTTTTTTTTTTTTTTTTTGAGACAGAGTCTCGCCCTATCCCCCAGGCTAGAGTGCACTGGCACGATCTCAGCTGAATGCAACTTTTGTCTCCCGGGTTCAAGTGATTCTTATGCCTAGGCCTCCCGAGTAGCTTGGATTACAGGCACCTACCAACATGCCTGGCTAATTTTTGTATTTTTAGTAGAGACGGGGGTTTTGCCATGTTGGCCAGGCTGGTCTCAAACTCCTGACCTCAGATGATCTGCCCACCTTGGCCTCCCGAAGTGCTGGGATTACAGGCATGACACCCGGCCAAGACAGCTTCTTATCCCCTAGGTTCTGATGAAGTTTTCAGCTGTGCTGCTTTCAGGGTATACCTGCAGACTAGAAGACTGCTTAGCAGTCATCTACAACTGGCTTCTCCACAGCAGTGTACCTGTGGCTTGCACTGCAGCCATCCAGCTCCATTTGTTTCCACATTATCCTTTTTGCCATGTGAAACAAAGACCCAGGGAGCTGCCAACCTTGGCTACTCTTCTGAATCTACAAGTGGCTCATTCTATTCTTACTGGCTAAATCAGTCAGGCCTTGGCCTTCCTTTGTCTCGTGTGCTTGACAACTTTTTCACTTAACATAATATCTAAGAAATTGTCAGTTCTTAGTGGCCTTCCTCATTCTGTACAACTCTATAATGCATACATGCACCCTGGTATATATAGTCAACTCACTTCTATTTGAACTGTTCCAAGTAGCTTGCTTGCTTTCTCTCCCAAGAGACAGGGGTCTCTCTATGTTCCCCAGGCTAGACTTGAACTGAGCCTGAGCTCAAATGATCCTCCTCCTTCAGCCTCCCAAGTAACTAGAACTATAAGCACAAACCCCCACGCCCCTCTGCAAGCAGCTTTCCTTTAGGCCTTTGAACTTTAAACAGTTGCTTCAGGCTAGGCATAGTGGCTCATACCTGAAATCCTAGCACTTTGGGAGGCTAAGGTGGGTAGACTGTTTGAGCCGAGTTCAAGGCTACCCTAGGCAACATGACAAAACCCTGTCTCTACAAAAAAATTACGAAAATTAGCGAGGCATGGTCATGCATGCCTGTAGTCCCTGTTACTCGGGAGGCTGTGGTAGGAGGATCACTTGAGCCTGGGAGGTCAAGGCTGCAGTGGGCTGTGACGGCACCACCACACTCCAGCCTACACGACAGAGACCCTGTGTCAATAACAAAACCAAACCAATTGCTTCAATGACAGTGTTGTAAAAATGCTAAGGCCTTTCATATTATGAGAGACTAAAATATAGCCTAATTAATTTCTTCTTAAATCCACCACTCACCCATTTTCCTTGTCCTAGAAGCTTCTGAGACAAACAGGAAGCAGCTGCTGCTACCTTAGAAGGATGATAATGCACCATATCATAGTCGATGAGAGTCAGCTCCATCAAATATTTCGCTAAAGTGTGCTGTTCAACATCAACCTAAGAAACAACAGCAACGGACAGTAAGAATCACAACTGTAATTACTATCTTGCAAAAGTCTGCATGAAGCCTAGGAACTCCAATTCACTTAACTCACTTATCCTTCTGAAGAATTACTCTATTCCACACTATGTTGTAAACATAGATCATGAGGCCTATCTCTTAAGAACTGATGAGGTAAGCATTAAGACTTATCTAAAGGATGCGTCCTATAAATTAATTAGGTGAAGGTTTCTAGGACGAGACACCAAGCAAAAACAGTCTCTTACAGAGTTGGAGGCACTTACTTCCCCGGCTTTTGATGCTCGCCTTAAGAAGTGTAGTGGCAACGGTCGACCCAACTCAAATTTCAATTCTTTCAAAATTAGAGTTTCCATTTCTCGGATTTGGGAACTGGTATAAGCGTTGTCTGTGATGTAAACAAAGTCTTCAATATTTGGAGAAAACATCTCCTCATACTTGGAAGCCAAGAGCAGAGCAGTAATCCCAACTAATTGAAGCTTCTTCCGGGAAACTGGCTGAACCTAATGCAAAATTAACGTATCAAAAGTCACACCTAACAAGAAGAGCGAAGCTTTGGGTGGGAAAAGAGGAAAGGGAACCCAGTCCTGGAAACGTGCACATTGTCTTTGCTCATGGCCCTCATAAGGGCACAGGAGACCTGACTGTTCCACCACTGATCATGACAGCTATCTGTAATTGAGTACTGTGTGCTAGGCACAGTGCTAAGATTCTAACATACTGTCTCATCTAATCCTCATAAAAATCCTAGGAAGGACATATTTTATTCCTCAATTACAAATAGATGTCCTGAGAACAGATTCAGACACCATGCCAAGATCATTCAGTTGCCAAGAAGGGAAGAATTCAAGCCTGAATACCAAGCTCCTAGTCACTCTTCCCACAACTTCATGCTGACTTGAGTATCTGTGGCAGCCCTGACCTGACACACTAAGCATGGTCGGAATAGAGATGAGGCCAAAGAAAAAAAGTGAGAATTTAATGGATGGCTAATTTCCTTAATCCTTACCAAAAGCACACCCATTATTCAGCTTAGAAAATCTTTCACTAGGCCGGGCGCGGTGGCTCAAGCCTGTAATCCCAGCACTTTGGGAGGCCGAGGCGGGTGGATCATGAGGTCAGGAGATCGAGACCATCCTGGCTAACATGGTGAAACCCCGTCTCTACTAAAAATACAAAAAAACTAGCCGGGCGTGGTGGCGGGCGCCTGTAGTCCCAGCTACTCGGAGGCTGAGGCAGGAGAATGGCGTGAACCTGGGAGGCGGAGCTTGCAGTGAGCCGAGATCGCGCTACTGCACTCCAGCCTGGGTGACACAGCGCGAGACTCCGTCTCAAAAAAAAAAAAAATAAAAAAAGAAAATCTTTCACTAATGCTTTGGAGTCAGGGAGACTCTCAGGCTAGGTAAAGTGTTTCCCTTAATTGCTTTTTTTTTTCCCCTCCCAAACTGGGACTCTGCGCTTTTCTTGCTTCAACTCTCATTATTAAAAATCTACCATGGCTGGGCACAGTGGCTCATGCCTATAATCCCAACACTTTGGGAGGCCGAGGTGGGCGGATCACTTGAGCTAAGGAGTTTGAGACCAGCCTGGGCAACATGGCAAAACCCCATCTCTATAAAAAATCAAAAACTTAGCTGGGTGTGGTAGCATACGCCTATAATCACAGCTTCTTAGGAAGCTGAGGCAGAAGGATTGATTGAGCCCAGGAAGTTGAGGCTACAGTGAGCCCAGATTGTGTCACTACACTCCAGCGTGGGCAACGACAGAATAAAACCCTGTCTCAAAAAAATAAAAAATAAAATATTGTTGTGCTTTCCTGCCCAAAGAGGAATGCGTACTACCTGGGATTTTGTAGTATCTTAGGGCCATTATTGTAAAGTAATTTTTATTACATTGTTTGGACAGAATTTGTGCCTGACTTAAACCCCTATCCTGAATGTTGACTTTAAATAAATAAATCCTTATCTGCAGGGCTATTGTTCGGTAGATAACACACTGGCGATTTATATCTGCTTTCTCTTCTAACAGGTCAGGGGCTGTGCATTACTCACTGATAAATATGCTGAAGATTATTTTTGCCTCTCATTTTCTTATATTACTCTTTATTACACTACATTCTCAGTCCACTCCACACACACCCCTGCTCCTTTAAAAAAAGCACCTTCTTCTTCCACCTGCTTCTTCTACAGTGATTCAATGCCATAGTTGGCTGGAAATGTGGAGGTTCTCTAGCCAAACTCATTATTTTTCAGAAGAGGAAACTTAAAACTTAACACCAAAGAGCACCAAACTATGGAAATTGTGCAAGCAGACCCAGAAAACCAGCATCCAAAGGCACTACAGGCTTCAGATGGACTTCCAGCCCAACTGATGGTATATTCCTCTGATGAAGGATTGTGGCAATGCAATATTTCCCCCAAGTGCTTTTTAGTTGACTGGTCTTACAGAAATGCCCAATATTGGTCAGCATCATCAAAGGCTTGACACATTTGGATTACTTCCCTTTTTAGTCCCTAAAGTTCTTTGGCTTCTCATAATTTGAGTACCCACTTTAGTTTTCTGTCTCCCAAGCATAAATGCAATGTTCAATGAGCCACTGGCGTGAAGTCCCTGAAGCCACACCTACCTGTAAAAATCGATCCATAATGGCAACACACATGTACAGAGTCTCCTGCAGAAGCCTAAACTTGGAGTGGACCTGCACCAGCCAGTCCACCAGGATGGCACGCATGCGTCCATTTATATCTCTTCCATCTAAGAAATGTGGGTTTATGGACTGCAAAACCTGTGGGTAGAATCAAAAGTTTAAAAAGCTGACCTTGTTTCCTTCCCAGCTGTGTGATAAATTCCACATTGCTTATACAACCAAAACACAAAGACCCACCCACCTCCAGCTGCCTGAGATACTGATAGATATCCTTAACGTAGTCACTGCAGAGCTGAGGGTTCTCCCAATCTTCATTATCAATGTCCTCGATTTTGCAGAGCAAGGCATCAGAAAAAGCTTGGCAGAGATTCTCTTCCTTCATGGAGACATCCTCAGGTGTGGGAGAAGGACCCTACACCAAAAAATTAAGGCACATGTAGGAGAAGCCTTAACCACAAATACATGCAGAGCCAACTGGCTTAAATATCAATATCATAAGCACATTTGAAATATGTTGAAGACAAAACAAATTTCATACCAAGAGGTGAATAATTCAAGATAACGTATGTGAAGTTCTTCAAGAGACACTTATCTGTTTAAAACTAATTTCACTCAAACTGAAAACTTAAGTCCTCCCAATGGCCTACAGACCTTATATAATCTGGCCCTCCCCACTTCCCTCGCTGACCCATCTCCTGCTTCTCTCCCCTGACTGCTCCACTCAAACCAGGTTCTTCTTACCCAGAAAGCTCTTGCCCCTATGTCCATATGGGTAATTCCCTTACTTTCTTCAAGTTTTGGTTAAATGTTACATTCTCAATGGGGTCTATCCTGACTCCTATTTAAAATTATCTGGCCAGGCACAGTGGCTCATGCCAAGGCAGGTGGATGGCTTGAGCCCAGGAGTTCAAGACCAGCCTGGTCAACATGGCAAAACCCCGTCTCTTCTTTAAAAATACAAAAATTAGCTGGGTGTGATGGTGCCCCCCTGTAGTCCCAGCTACTCAGGAGGCTGAGGCAGGAGAACAGCTTGAACCTGGGAGGCAGAGGTTGCAATGAGCCAAGATCATGCCACTGCACTCCAGCCTGGGCTGGACGGAGCAAGACTCCACCTCAAAACCAACCAAATAAACAAACAAAAAACAAAATTATCACCTGTCTCCAATCCCTGTCCTCCCACCCTACCCATATGTCTCATCTCTGTTTTTTCTCATAAAACCTATACTTCTAAAATTCTATAGTTTATATAGTATGTGTATTATTATCTGTTTACCTCTGCCAGAATGTAAGCTCTAAAAGCTTACGTTTATTTAATTGGTTTTGCCCACTAAGGTACCTCAAACATCAATATAATCCCTGATACGTAGTAGGTGCTCAATAAATGAAAGAAACTTGACCACCTGGGTTCAAAGATTATTGGAGCAGATCATTCTACTTTAGTAGCAGCCTCTTCTGCAGTATAATGTTTTCTTCTCTTCACTAATTTATTCTAAATTGAAAGACTGGCAACTAAAAAGGAGAAAAGCATATTCCAGTCTATAAATAAAATAGGAGAAGGGAGCAAAGACTGAGCAAGTACACAACTCAGTATTTCACTTTCCTATGCTGACTGGGTAATTATTTATAAAAATTACACAAATTAAAAATTTATAAAGTCGTTAAAACAAGCATTTATTAATGAAATATAAATAAATCATTGCTTTTTAAAATTTTATTTATTTATTTATTTTGAGATGGAGTCTCACTCTGTCCCCCAGGCTGGAGTGCAGTGGCATAATCTCGGCTCACTGCAAGCTCCGCCTCCTGGGTTCACGCCATTCTCCTGCCACAGCTTCCAGAGTAGCTGGGACTACAGGCGCCTGCCACCATGCCCGGCTAATTTTTTATATTTTTAGTAGAGATGGGGTTTCACCGTGTTAGCCAGGACGGTCTCGATCTCCTGACCTCATGATCTGCCCACCGTGGCCTCCCAAAGTGCTGGGATTACAGCCGTGAGCCACCGCACCCGGCCAAATCATTGCTTTTAAAAAGAAGTACTTCTCCAAGTAAAACCTATTAAGATGCTAAGCTATACAAATATATATTAAGGTAATAAAATATTTTTTAAAAAGAGGAGGCAGCCAGGCGTGGTCAGAAGTTTCAGATCAGCCTGACCAACGTGGTGAAGCCCCGTCCCTACTAAAAATACAAAAATTAGCTGGGCCCGTGGTGGCGCACACCTGTAAACCCAGCTACTCAGGAGGCTGAGGCAGGAGAATCGCTTGAACCCGGGAGGCAGAGGTTGCAGTGAGCCGAGATTGCGCCACTGCACTCTAGCCTGGGCAATAGAGTGAGACTCTGTCTCAAAAAAAAAAAAAAAAGAGAGGGCTTTATGATAGAATAATTTTAATTTACAGTAAAGCTCAATGATTATAATTTCCAGTCTTAGAGGATACAACAACAACAACAGAGAGCAGTTTAAAACATGTCCTCCCCTCTTAAATCAAAGGTCTTAAAACTGAGGTGGGACCAGGTGAGCAAGAGCTATGCAGGCATGCATGCCATTTATTCAAGAATTTGAGAACCCAGGCCAAGTGCGGTGGCTCACACCTGTAATCCCAGCATTTTAGAAGGCTGAAGCAGGTGTATTGCTTCAGCTCAGGAGTTCGAGGCCAGCTTGGGAAACATGGCAAAACCTCACCTCTACAAAAAATACAAAAATTAGCCAGGCATGTTGGCGCACTCTTGTTGTCCCAGCTACTTGGAGGCTGAAGTGGGAGAATCACCTGAGCCCAGGAGATCAAAGCTGCAGTGAGCCGTGATTATGCCACTGCACTCCAGCCTAGAGATACAGTGTGACTCTGTCTAAAAAAAGAAAAAGAAAGGAAAGGAAAGAATAGCATAGAACAGAATAGAAGTTGGACACCTGGAAACCTCAAGGAGCTAGGACAAATGAGTAGAGGTACCCAGGGTACCAGAGACGGTAAGACCTTAAGGAAGATGAACAGGCAAAAGGAAACCAAAGAAAATCAAGGCAATTCAGGGAAGTGCAAATTGATTTGAGATGTCAGCAGGATAGCCTGTGAGGTGTGAGAAGATGAGCTGAAAAGCAGAACAAGAGCCGGGCTAAGAAGCTTAGATTTTATCCAAAGGTAAGGTGCAACAACTGAAGGAGTTTAGCAAGTGACTGGAATCAGATTTGCATTGTAATAAGTAGATGCAGCTTCAGATGAAGGTTAGCTTTTTCAAGGACAAGCATTATCACCCACCCCTGGAAGGGCAGTCAATACCAAAAAGTCTGGTTTGAGGAGCCAGAGGTTATCATGTGCTATCATAGCAGTTTCGAATGTTTTTCTGGCTCCTATTCAGAAGTGCAACTGAGTTTAGCCATATCCAAAAGCCACCAGGGGCAGGGTGTGGTGGCTCACATCTGTGATCCCAGCACTTTGGGAGCCTGAGGTGGGAGGATCGCTTGTGCATAGGAGTTTGAGTTGAACCTGGGCAACACAATGAGATCTCGTCCATCAATGAAGCAATCAACAACAAAAGCCACTAGGTTAAGACAAAGATTCTTGCACTGGCCCTTAATTTAGAATTACTTGAAAGCATTCATTGTGAACTCCAACATAATTTAATTATTGTAAGACCCTTTATAAGATCCTACTCATCTGGTCAGGTAATCTGTTCTAGCTATGACTCCTCAGTATACCTCTCATAAGCGTGCATCTCTCTCTGTGACAGATAAAGCCATGCTTTTACTCCTATGTTCTCCACCTTGACAGGGAGCTCCTCTGGACAGAGTCAATGGTTTATTCAACTTGTTTCCCCAGTGTCCAGCAAACATGGGACTAGTAAAAAGCCTTCCTTGTCCTTTCAAACTACTGTGTTTACCAAAGCCTCATTAATCAGCAAAAAACACCATTTTCTTCAAAACCTGCAGGATAATAAGCTTCTATGACTACCTGTAAAGGGCTGGAACTCTTCCAAGGACTCACTTTGTGATTCAGTTGTGTCAGCTGCTACAAAGAGAGAAACCTGCCCTCCAGTTTTGCAGAAAGGATGGTATAAATTTGGTTAGAAGACAGGGAACATCTCCTATCATGGACACAATGGACACATGGCTTATGTTATCATCTTTCCAGGAAAATTGCTAGAAACCCATGCACTCAAGTGGTATTTCCACACCTCCAGGGATTGGCTCTAAAGAACAGTGATAACCCTGCAGATAGAGCAGGTGACAAAGTAAAAGCCAGAGAGCTGACCAGAGACATGCAGGCAGAGGGATTCACCTGCTAGAAGGTGTGGCTCTACCTAAATCATGGACTTAGAGATTCCTTCACTACTGTCTTTCTCAGAGGGAAATGTATTTGAATTGGAAGTAACTGTTGTTCATTAATTCCTGATAACTTCTAAATCTAGAACATGTAGCTATATGCTTCAATCCTGGAACTGATTTTTATATGAACTGAGCTACAGGTCCATAATGCTTTATCTCAAACAAACAGTGGCCTCAATTTTGCCAGGAAGCAAGAGAAAAAGGAGTCAGCCAAGGATTAAAGGAAACACAAAAAGGGTGAAGTTATGGAGGTCACAGGAGGAAACTATTTTTCTCTTTGTTTCTTTCATATTTGAGCTCTTTGCTTTAAAAAAAAAAAAAAAAAAAAAAAAAAAAGTCTTCTTTTCTTCTTCTCTAACTTGAACAGTAATAGGTACCCATGGTAAAAGTCTGAAGTTTTAAGGAAGAAAATGCAAGTCAATCTTAAGTCCAACATAATACTCAAAAATAACTACCCTTCAATATTCTGCATACAAATGTACATTTTAAAAGGAAATCTGGGGTTGCACTCTTTATATATTGTTATAATCTGATTTTTCCACTTAATGTTACAAGCATTTTGATGCCTTTAAATATTCTACTAAAACATCATATTTATGGCTGCATAGTATTTCCTTAAATGGATTTAACTAGAACTTCTCTACTCTATAAGAGACATTCATCATAGCACTATTTAAAAGTACTTGATTATCCCTCTGATCATTTTCTTTGGATTACAAACAGACCTACTGGGTACAGAGAATAACCATTTGAAATATATTACCACCAGGCACAGTGGCTCACGCCTGTAATCCCAGCACTTTGGGAGGCGGAAGCAGGTAGATCACCTGAGGTCAGGAGTTCAAGACCAGCCTGGCCAACATGGTGAAACCCCGTTTTACTAAAAAATACAAAAAATTAGCCAGGTGTGATGGCTCACACCTGTAATCCCAGCTACTCGGGAGGCTGAGACAGGAGAACCGCTTGAACCCGGGAGGCGGAGGTTGCAGTGAGCAGAGATCAAGCCACTGCACTGCAGCCTGGGCGACAGAGCAAGACTCTGTCCCCCTGAAAAATATATATATATTGCCAAATGGCCGTCCTGCGATGTGGGAGGAACCACATTCAAACCCTTACACATGCAAAACACTACACAACTGCTAAGACATCAAGGTCTGAATACCAGCCTTTGGGTTTGGCTTTCAGGAGGTCACTATTATAGAAACTTTCAAGGGAAGGCTTCTTAAAGGAAATCCCATCTCAACTATTTGTTCTAAGCTTTAGTTCTCATAAAGAGCAACATGCTTTCAACCATCATCTCTGTGGAGAAAGCTGACAAATCCATTCCTTGCCTTCAGATGTTGCTGCCACATTTCCAACTGCATTTCCAGGCAGATGTCCCTCTGTTACCTCAACAAATCGGAAGCCAAACAGGATACCTTTACCAAAGATACTGCCCTCTCCTGACTTTCCTACTTTTTGTTCATCTACTGCACAAATGGTTTATTTAATATCCAAGTGGTTAAGGATCCACTCCTGCATGCAAGCCATGTGTCCAAAGTATTCTTTCCTAAATATAAGATGGTGCCCTGAAAGACGTTCTGAGACATCCTAACACATTTGATGTTGTTTCTTCATACCCAGTATTGATACTAATGTATGGGCAGGCGCTTAGGGAAGATCTGGGCTAGCTCGAGCTCATCAGCTCTTGCTTGGACAAGTGCAATACCCCCTAACTTACCTCCCTACATTGTTTTCATCATTTCTCTACTCCTCAAAACTCTGTTTCCTCAAGCCTAATGGGATAAAAATTCAAATCCCCAAGACCTTCAAATCCAACTGCAACCTTCTTCCCAGCCTTACCTTCTGGTTCCTCACACAAGCTGCCTGACTCAATTAAGTATTTCAGACTCCTTAACCAAAGGACATGCTTATAGGTCCATTACCGCTTTGGTACCTTGATCTTTGTTGCTACTTTGTTCTCCAAAAAGGTGCCCTTTCCTATCATTTTCTCTCTACCCCTAAAAATCTCACTCATTCCATGAATTTGCCCAACCACTCCATCCTTTATTTGGTTATTAAGGTAATTAACTTTATTATTCAGGGTCGTAGTTTTTTTTTGTTTTTTTTTGTTATTTTTCCAGAGACAAGGTCTTGCTCCGTTGTCCAGGCTAGAGTGCAGTGGCACAATTATAGCTCCTTGCAGCCTTGAACTCCTGGCCTCAGGTGACCCTCCTGCCTCAGCCTCTCAAAGTGCTGAGATTACAGGCATAAGCCACCATGCCCAGCTTCAAGGTCATAATGTTAAATTAAGTACCATCATTTAAAAGGTGTATATACTCATTTCCTACACTGTTGCTTCAAAGGAGCGTTCTAGCTATGAATGTTTGTTAAAAGGTGCAGCAATGATAACGGCACCCTTGTAGTCTGGCTAAAAACAGGCTACCTCATTAAATATGTTTGTAAATTCAGAACTTCCTACCTTTGGGGCCAACATTTCCATCTGTACTGGTTTGACAGAAGCAGTAGGTTTCAGTTGTTTGTTGACATTTGTTGTTTTGGTGGGTTGAACTGGTACTTTGGTGTTCTGAGCTTTCTATAAGGAAAAAGAAACATGAATAGGGCAAGACAGCCAGTGTTGTGAGACTCAGCACTATACAGAATCGGCCTCTGTATTCACATTCAGTCTTCATCATTGTTACCTTAGCTACTTGTGCTGCTCTGGTTGTAACTTTATTTCCAATTTCTTCTAAAACAGTTCGCCTAATAGTCACATGACTCTTAACTTTAGAATTAAATCCTGTGTCAATATTCTCCAAATCACTGGACACCTGAAAAAAAAAAAAAAAAAAGGTAATGAAACCTTGAAAGAATTTGAAATACTTTGCTAATATTAGATACTCAAATTTAGAATTGCTTTGGGAAAGGACAATACGTCAAGATCTATTTGCAAGATGGAAAAGGTACATTTCAGGAAGTCTACAAAAAGGCTATTCGTGATTAATAACATCACTCTAAATTAGGCAAATCACCCATCTACTTTATCTGTAATAAAGATCCTCCCACTAACCTTGCAAAACTATTCTGAATATTCAAGTGGGCCTGTAAGAGAACTTCAAAGCTTATTACTATTTAATGATTATTTATCATAGTACCCACATCACTTGGTAGAGATCCCTGCAAGTTAAAGGCATATACTTAAAAACCTTCTTTTACAGAGCTTGGTAATACGTAAATTAAGATGAAAAATTATAAAGCTATAATATTAATAGTTAATAATAGGTCTGGTTGTTTAAAAACCAGATGTTTAAAACCTAAACTAGCTTTGATTCTTATGCCATTTTACAAATAAGAAATGCTCCTGTATGCATGATCTTTTAGAAGTGCAGCTTTTTAAAATGAGGCTGCCATAGAATGGATTTTCTCTTATATTAAGGATATTTAGAATGGAAGTAGTTTCCTTGGATAATACAGTTTTAGCTCCCAAACTCAGGGAAGGTGGGAATTGTATGAAATAAAAATTGTCAGTTGACTTTAACCTGCTTTAGACATAATGTGCTTAGAAATAAAACTTGCTAGGAAAAGCAATTCATACCAAAAAAAGCTTATTATAGAAGTGATAAACATTTCATTAAAAAAGAAAAAAACAAAAAACCAGCATGTCCTATCCCTCAGAGTTCAGGGTCCTGACTCTAATAAAACTCCCAACAAGGGGTCTGAGTGGATCTACCAGGATAGAGGGACAAGGGAAACTCAGGCCTTCCCTGAACAGAAAGGTTTTGACTATTAAATAACGTTATAGAATACATTATTATAAAAAATTACTTGTCAGTTGGACTTAGATCCACAAAAGGATATTAATTAAACGCTGAATATGTTCAATCTATTAGGATTCTCAAAAGTCAGGCTGTTCAACTTTTTCCAGCAGCAACTACCAATCTGAAAAAAGTGTTTGAAAATGTAATGCTTATGGGTAGAAGCCAGCTAATGTGACTAAATTTAAATTCATCTGGATAGGAAAATTGGCAGCTTTTATCTAACCTTATAGCCAAGATGATGGAACTCAGGTGTGTCAGGGCCCTCTAGCTTTCAGCAAAGGAAAAAAGTAGGTCCCGGCACAATTCAAGCCCACAGGAAAAATACCCAAAACACCGTAACACTTTGATCTCTGCAAGGATGAAATAAATGAATTTGGACCCTTTTCTCTCAGTCTGCCACGTTGGTCCAAACTATATTCAAAAATCTCTATTACATTTGAGTAAATAAATTTTTTAAGGGGACAAACCCATGTATTAGTGAACGTAGCCTGGAAGACTTAGCGTGCAGAAATAAATGGGAAAGTTATACAAAAAGAAATGTGAACAATCAGAAAAACAGCCTGGCAGTTGCCTGACGAAACACGCACACTTTACTGCCTACAGAACCCTTCCAGTCCTCCTCCCAGCCCCCACCACAGATCCCTTAGTTGGCAAGGAGTTGTAAGAAAGGGGGAGGGAAATCCCAGGAACGTGTAAGTAGATAACTCTCTGGCAATGAAGAGCACTTGGGGATCGCTCGCTGAGTACTAGGCCCAGTGCTCTGGGGGCTCGCTTGACAGGTGCCATCTCGGAAGCGCTTTCCTACACTTCTCCCACCCCGGAGCAGGGAGGGGCACAGGGAGGGCGGAATCCAGACGGGGAGAGGCCGGCAGGAGACGACCCGCCGCAGGGCCAGGGACGTGGGCGAAGCGGGGAGCTCCGGAGAAGAGAAAAGCAGTCTAAGTTGGGACGGAGAAGCTCGGAGCAAATGAGAGAAGCGACAGGGGAGCTGTGGGGCCAACGGACTCGCCTCCGACAGCGGTCGCCGAACACACTCACCGTCGGGCGTCGGAGCAGCGCCATGAGGGACGGGGAAAGCAAAAGTGCCAGCCCGGCCCAGGGAGGGACACGGACTGAAAAGGGAGGGCACTAGCGTACGAGGCGCCGTTAGGGCTGCTCTCCCGGCCCGCAGCGCTGCGGATCTTCGACGCTGTAGCCTTGTTCCAGGATTCAAATACCGCGTCGCTTGCGCCCCATTGGGCGGCCCTGCGCACGGCGCGCTCTTCTCATTGGCCAACACAGAGGCACTCTCGCACTCTCATTGGCTGAATTTTCTTAGACCCGTTTGATTGTCCCAACAGCCGGTTGGGGTGTTTTTTCTGCCTACAGTCTTTAAAAAAAAAAAAAAATTCCCAGTCTCTGAGACAAACAAAAAGGAACTGTCTCATTGGGAAAGCAGACGTAGGACACCTCTGAATTTTGACAAGGCCTCATCTACAAATGTCTGTCGACGTTTGTACTGGGTGGTTGGAAGTTGGTTGGCCTTTATTCGTCCTCGGCGTGTTGGCCGAAGTGCAGGAACCGGCCCCTCCGGGTTGCTCAGGGCAGCAGTGCGTTAGGTGGTTGAGACATAAAAGTGTGCTAAAACAAAAAAAGGGAATAATGGCGTTTACTCAAAAACCCAAATTCTCAAGTAAGGCAAAAAAAAAAAAAAAAAGATAAAAAGAGATTTGTGTGATTGGTGATTCATGTAAGTTCTCCATTGTATTCCCAGCACCTAGTACATGGTTTGTCATATATGGTTGGTGCTCAATAAATATTCGTCTAACAATCAGCCCAAGCAGAGAATTCATGACTAAGACCCCAAAAGCAAATGCAGCAAAAACAAAAATACATCAATGGGACCTAATTTAACTAAAAAGCTTCTGCACAGCAAAAGAAAGAAACAGACAACCACAGAATAAGAGAAAATATTTGCAAACTATGCATCGGAAGAAAGACAAGTATCCACAATCTACAAGGAACTCAAATCAGCAAGAAAAAAAATAATGCCATCAAAAAATGGGCAAAGGACATGAATAAATATTTCTCAAAAGAGATATTCAAATGGCCAACAAATACATGAAAAAATGCTCAACATCACTGATCATCAAAGAAATGCAAGTTAATACCACAGGGAGATACCACGTTACTCCTGCAAAAACGGCCATCATTAAAAAGTCAGAAAAACGGCCAGGTGCAGTGGCTTACACCTGTAATCCCAGCACTTTGGGAGGCCGAGGCGGATGAATCACTTGAGGTTAGGAGTTCAAGATCAGCCTGGCCAACATGGTAAAAACCCATCTCTATTAAAAATACAAAAATTAGCTGGGCGTCGTGGTACAGACCTATAATCCCAGCTACTCGGGACGCTGAGGCAGGAGAATCACTTGAACCTGGGAGGCAGAGGTTGCAGTGAGCCGAGATCACGCCACTGCATGCCACCCTGGGCAACAGAGTGAGACTCTGTCTCAAAAATAAATAAATAAATAAATAAATAAATAAATAAATAAATAAATAAATATATGACCAAACTTTCCCATCATTCTTAAATGGTTCTGTTACTTGGGTACAAATAATCAGTGTGGTTGAACGAGCCTTATGTAAAGTTAAATTCCTAAATTGCCTCAATCCCTATTACCTAACAGGAATAATTGTAGCTACTATGTGAAAAGATGTTAGCCTATCCATAATCATCCTCTAACTAAAAACTAGGTATCCTATGGAAACGTCTCGGAAAAGAAATATAGATGTTTTAGTGCACTGAAGTTGTAAAATATTTTTGCTTTATGTTGATATGTTATCAAAAGATACAACCATAAAAGTGACAAATCTTGCTTACTCATAGGGCTTTGTAAACAAATGTTATGAATGGTAAAGTGCTTTCTTATTTTATTTTTTTAAGTCAGGGTCTTGCTCCGTTGCTCAGGCTGGAGTGCAGTGGTGCCATCATGGTTCACTGCAGCCTCGAACTCCTGGTCTCATGCCATTCTCCTGCCTCAGCCTCCTGAGTATCTGGGACTACAGGCATATGCCACCACTTCTAGCTAATTTTTAAAATTTTTTGTAGAGACAGGGTCTCACTGTGTTGCCTAGGCTGAGTATAGTGCTTTTATTAACTGACTTGACATCGTCAAAATTGAGTAATTGAATTTGTATTACCATGTTTTATCTTTTTTTTTTTTTTGAGAAGGCATCTTGCTCTGTTGGCCAGGTTGGAGTGCAATGGTGCAATCATGGCTCACTGAAGCCTTGACCAGCCAGGCTCAGGTGATTCTCGCACCTCAGCCTCCTGAGGATCTAGGACCACCGGAGTGAGCCACCTCGCCGAGCTAATTTTTTTATTTGTAGAGACAAGGTCTTGCTATGTTGCCAGGTTGGTCTCAAACTCCAGAGCTCAAGAGATCCTCCTGCTTTGGCCTCCCAAAGTGCTGAGATTACAGGTGTTAAAAATGAAGGTAGTATTTCGTTTTGTACTTCTCACTGCAACTAACCTAAAACCTTACACACAAACTTCTTCTTGTTGTTGTTTTGAGACAGGGTTTCCCTCTGTCACCTAGGCTGGAATGCAGTGGTGTGATCATGGCTCACTGCAGCCTCAATCCCCTGGGCTCAAGTGATCCTCCTACCTCAGTCACCCAAGTAACTGGGACTACAGGCATGCGCTACCACGGCCGGCTGATTTTTAAATGCTTTGTACAGATGGCGGTCTCACTATGTTGCCTAGGCTTATCCCGAACTCAGGGACTCAAGTGATCCTCCTGCCTCAGCCTCCCAAAGCGCTGGAATGAGCAACCATGCCCGGCCCATCCATGTATTTCTTTTTTTCAAATATCACCCTGGGAGGCCGGGCATGGTGGATCATGCCTGTAATCCCAGCACTTTGGAAGGCCAAGGCGGGTCGATTGTCAGGTCAGGAGATCGAGACCATCCTGGCTAACACCGTGAAACCCGGTCTCTACTAAAAATACAAAAAAAAAAAGCCGGGCATGGCACGCCCTTGTAGTCCCAGCTGCTCGGGAGTTGAGGCAGGAGAATTGCTTGAACCTGGGTGATGGAGGCTGCCGCAGCCAGATCACGCCACTGCACTCCAGCCTCGAGAGATAGAAGTTGAGACCCTCTCAAAAACCGTTGGCTCGGGTGGTTTCACGCCTGTACCAACATTTAGCAGAGACAGGCGGATAATTATGTCATCAGGCAGGATTGAGACTATCCTGGCTGGCCATGGTGAAACCCTGTCTCTAGCTTCAAAAATAATACCTAGCCAGAGGTCAGGGGCCTCAGGAGGCTGAGGCAGGAGAATGGTGGAACCCGAGGTGGGGAGCTGCAGTGAGCCAAGATCTGCACTCCAGCTTGCAGTGATATGAGAGACTCCTGGCCTCAAAAAAAGCACCGGAAACCAAAGTTCTTCACTGCCGAGTTCCCTTCTGAGAATATAAAAATCATTTTGCCACATGGCTTCTATAAAGTTTTCTTGCTCTGGGGAAAATGCTCCTGCAGAAAGCTGTACTTAGATATTGTAACAAACATGACTTGTTTTAATTTCACTGTGTGGATTAAAGGAAAGGTTTAGTTTTATTTTATTTTTTTCTGTGTCTTCTGTGAACAGGTGTAATCTATTTTCTCTCTTTAAATTTGGGCTAGCCTTATTATTTGCTTTAACCAACAGAATGTGATAGAAGAGATGCTGTTCCGGTAACGGGATTGGGTCTTCGAAGCAGTTTATTTCTCCCTCGGAGTCCTGCGTCACCACCATAAAGAGACCTAAGCTATTCCTGTCTAGAGATGACATTGAGAGAAATGCCCAGTGCATTATCACCTGTCCTAACCACCCTAGCTAACGCGTCACATATACAAGGTGAGGCCACGTGGACACTCTGTCTCAGTAGAACTTGCAGCTGAATGTAGCCACATGAGGAAAACGTCATACCACAGTGAAAGATGAGCTATGCCTGCCCCGCACTGCCCAAATCATGCAACTGTGAACAAATAAATGTGTTTTATAAACCACTCAATTTGGGGATGGTTTGTTACAAAACAGGTTAACAAATACACTTACCTGGGGGTATTCCCTGTCCTTGCACCAAATGAGCTTTTTGTTTGCTGGAATAGTCTTATCATCTTGGTGTCACAGGGACAGGGGGAATCACAGTTTAAGAAAACAGCACAGTATCTGTGATTTCTGATCATTTGTAAACTGAATTCTCACTAATGTTACCCTGGTAGATTTTTCACATGGGAAATTCGAGTTGCCTTCGTCATTTCAAGGAGATGTTTTGGCATTTGGTTATCTCCTGCAGGCACAAGAAATCATCTGGTGCTCAATTATGGATGAGATGTAATTGAAAGCCTTAGGAAGCACGGAGGCCATTCTGATAGAATGTTTGCCACAATCACTTGAGGTCAGGAGTTCGAGACCAGCCTGGCCAACATGGTGAAACTCCGTCTTTACTAAAAAATAAAAAAAAATTAGCCGGGTGTGGTGGCAGGCATGAGTAAACCCAGCTACTTGGGAGGCTGAGACAGGAGAATCGCTTGAACCTGGGAGACGGAGGTTGCAGTGAGCTGAGATTGCACCCCTGCACTCAAAAAAAAAAAAAAAAAAGAATTTTTGCCCACAGAAGTTTACATGTTTGAAGGTGGGTCTTGACATATGGAATAAGAATGTTTTCAAAATTTGTACACAAATCCTTGGCTCTACCTTTCTTCAAATGGTGGAACTTAGTTCACCACCTTGAGTACAGCCTGCCCTTAGTGACTCTCATTTCTAACAAATAGAATGTGGCAGAAAGGACAAAGTGTAACTTCTGAGACTAGGTCTAAAAGTGGCATGTGGCTTCCTCCTGGCTTTCTCTGGGATCATTAGTTCTGGATAAAACAAGTTACCCTGTTGTAAAGACATTCCAGCAGCTCTCTGGAGAGGCTCCTGTAGCAAAGAAGTGAACTCTCTCAGTAGCCACTGAGGAACTGAGGCTGCCTGTCAACAGCCTGCAGACTCAGCAATCTTAGAAATGGATTGTCCAGACCCAGTGATGCCTTCAGATGACTGTAACCCAACAGTGTGCAGAAGGGTGGATTTTAAAAAGGTTAAAAAAAAAAAAAAAAAAAAGCAACCAGGTGCAGTGGCTCACACCTGTACTCCCAGCACTTTGGCAGGCCGAGGTGGGCGGATCATCTGAGATCAGGAGTTCTAGACCAGCCTGGCCAACATGGTGAAACACCATCTCTATTAAAAATACAAAAAGTAGCTAGGTGAGGTGGCGTGTACCAGTAATCTCAGTGAGCTGAGATCGCGTCACTGCACTCCAGTCTGGGTGACAGGGTGAGACTGTCTCAAAAAAAAATATATATATATATGACTGCAGCCCCAACAGTCACCTTGACCTTGATTATAACTTCATGAGAGACCCAGAAGTAGAAATGCAAAACTAGGCTGTTCCTGAGTGCCTGATCCACAGAAACTGAGATGTTTGATGTGTAAACCACTAAGTTTTGGGGTTACAAAGTGAAAACTATTGCATAACAACAGATAAAGCTTTGGGGAGAGACTAGTTTTTTGAGAGACGGAGTCTTGCTCTGTCACCAAAACTGAGTGCAATGGTGCAATCTCAGCTCACTGCAACCTCTGCCTCCCAGATTGAAGCAATTCTCCTGCCTCAGCTTTCCAAGTAACTGGGACTACAGGCATGCACCATCATGCCCAGCTAATTTTGGTATTTTTTTTAGTAGAAATGGGGTTTGGCCAGGCTAGGCTCAAACTCCTGTCCTTGAGTGATCCATCTGCCTCACTCTCCCAAAGTGCTGGGATTACAGGTGTGAGTCACCACCCCCAGCATTGTATATAATTCTTAAGATAATATCTATGACTGAGAGAAAATGACATATTCAATATTGTGACACGTGAAGTTTTCAATAAAAAAAATATACATATATACTGGCCGGCCACGGTGATGTGGTGGCACACATCTGTGATCCCAGCTACTCTAGAGGCTGAGGCACGAGAATCACTTGAACTCAGGAGGTGGAGGTTTCAGTGAGCTGAGATCGCACCACTGCACTCCAGTCTAGGCAACAGATGGAGACTTTATCTCAAAAACACCACCAACAAATATACATAACACAGTGTGTGTGTGTGTATATATATATGTGTGTGTGTGACACACATATACTGCGTTCCCAGAGGTTCTGGAAGTTAGAAACCAGGATGTATTTTCTACAGATTGAAACTATTCCCATTTATGAAACACTAATAACAAAATGTCCTCAAGAGCTTATATTTTAATTTTAGTGATTCAACTAGTTACAAGTAACAGTTTTTTGTTTTTTTGAGATGAGTCACACTCTGTTGCCCAGGCTAGAGTGCAGTGGCGCCATCTCAGCTCACTGCAAGCTCCGCCTCCCAGGTTCACGCCATTCTCCTGCCTCAGCCTCCAGAGTAGCTGGGACTACAGGCACCCGCCACCACATGACCAGCTAATTTTTTGTATTTTTAGTAGAGACGGGGTTTCACCATGTTAGCTAGGATGGTCTTGATCTCCGGACCTCGTGATCCACCCACCTCAGCCTCCCAAAGTGCTGGGATTACAGGAATGAACAAATAACAGCTTTTAAAACAGAAGTAGTTTTCTCTAAGTTAGCTGTTATGGTTCAAATGCTGAAGTGTGCTAGCAGCTAAAATAAAGTCACCGGAGTAAGAAAAAGGTTTCAAATTATCAGTTTATCACTTGCATGTTAAAAACAATAAAAATAAAGACTTGCTGACAAAAGAATTTTAGTTTTTATGTATTTGGACAGCTATCACTGAAATGTCCATTTTGACATATAAGATGCAGCAGGATATGGAAGACACCAAAACAAAGCACAAAAAGTCAAAATGTTCAAAGTCATTTTCTTCCTTACTTTCTTCATTACTTATCACATTTTCCGGTAACTAATGGCAGTAGCTTAATAAGCTCCTATATTAACAATTCAGGTTTATGTCACACTTTTATTAAATAAATTTCAAAGTAACGAAGCTTTGCCTACATTAAAAGAATCAGTAGCAATTATAAAACAAGTCAACAGGTAGTCGTGCATCTAAATCTGATGTAATATTCAAAAAATAGAGAAATCCACCTGTGCTTTACTTGTATTCAGGGGAACATCAAGAGGACTCCATGACATACAGTTCTCCCATCTTACACTTCTTCAATCCCTTGGCACAGACCCGGGGTATTCCAGTGGCAAAGTACTACATCCATTACAGGCTACTTACTTAAAGGAAGACAGGCTACTTGCTCTTTTCCCCAGTAAGATGGCAGCCAAAGGTCACTCAGTCCTTCACTCTCCCCTGACCTTCTATAACCTCGGTTTAATCGTAAGGTATGCTCTTTAAATCCATCGTCCACCTACACACATACTATGTTGAAGCATGTTAATGACAACTATGACAGTGTAACATTTACTAATATGAAGAAAAGGGCAAGTAGTCATAACTGAACGAACATAAATGTCAAATTATGCAAATGTCAATTTGAGTGAGATCACTATTTTTGAATTCCAAGGTGTTTAATGTAAACTGTTTTTATAAAAACTAATTATGAAACACAAAGACAATAGAAATATAAGTTATTTATTAATCAATCCACTTACAAAGCAGGTGGCTTAATGCAAGCTTATTGACATCTTCACATATGATCCATGGGAACATGTCCTCCACATACAGACAGTGATTACTGACTGGATGCATTTGCAATCTGGGGCATATTAAGCATATTTAAACAAATAAAATTAGGCTATCCTGTATATGAAAGTATCTTGATAATAATATGCATCCTGAAGTAGATTAAAACTTCCTCCAAAGGAGAAATGTTAGTATGTTAACTTAACTTTATATTCTATATTATGCAGTAAATCTTAACTATAGAAATTAAAAATTTTAAATCAGTGATCGACTCTTGGTAATGTATGAAGTGGGAGTATATAACCATAGCAACAGTAGGTTGACAGTATAATTTGTGCCTCACAGTATCTGCAGATTTACTGTTTTCAAGTTTAGAGAGAAATAAAACAAGAGACATGTAGATTCAGCTGACTTTATTTATCTTTAAACTAATAAAAATCCCTTAAAAGTGATCCTGGGACCTTTAGAAGTTCTATGAATGCACAGATACCTGCCAATGACTTAAATTCCAAATCTTGCCTTAATGTGTCTACAAAATCACTGTAAGCAGATATCTTAACTTTTCGTGCTTAGCAGAAGACAACAAATTCTACATGTCTTTTTCAATTTCCCTAAAATTTTGTTAAATCTGCAAGTATGTACAATCTAGCTAATTGAAATTAATATTTAGTGTTCATCAGAGCTGTTTCACAGCAGCAAAAACTGAATCAGGGAAATAAAATTCTAAATGATGTAGGAAAAAGATAAATGCAATCAGAACAGCAGTCTAAATGTATGATATCAATATTCAACTCTTATCTGCACTGTGTTGAAAGGAAAAGGATACACCAAGAAAATTTATACTGATCACTCTGGTGATGTGACTACCACCTGCATCTGATTTAATATGGGTTGTATTCTGTTCCCAGTATTAAGGATGGTATTTAACTCAGAACTCCATATAGTAAATATACAGCAGCCATTTTGTCCTAATTAAGGAATGTCTTAATACACAATATTATCATTTTCTAGAGGATCTTTATACATTAAACTAAAGTACATGATTGATTAAATTAAAGGTTAGTAATGGATAAAAAATTCATAATTATCTAGGCTTGGTACTATGTAAAAAACAAAAAGACCACAAAATTCTACTTACTAAAGCAGCTAATCTTGCCTGCAAGTTTAGGGTCACAAGCCCATAATATGTGCAAAGAAATGCAATACAAGGAACCATGCAAAAATACAGTAAAATGATACAGAAAAATGTCAAATCTAGAAAAAAAAGCTTTTATAAATACATGAAAATCAACTGTATACATAAACTGTAGGTCTAGCATTAGTTGTACCATATAGCAGAGCCAGCACTCTAAGTTCAATGCTTCCAAATCTGCGCAGGTAAGTCATGCCATCTTTGGTTGACTGCAGTACCAGGAAGGATGGGAATGAGAGGGAGGGCAAGAGTTCTGAAACATGGTGTCAACTTTCACTTGGGAGCTGGGCCTCAATGTCCACTCTGCATATGGGGCACTTCTTATTGGTGATCAACCATTGGTCAACACACACTTGGTGGAAAAGGTGCATACATGGAAGACGTCTATTATTGGCAAGAAAACAAAAAGCAAAAATTAATTTTATGATAATTGCACATGGTAAACAAATTATATATGTAATAATTCAATAATGTTTTGAAGTTACTAAGCATCTTTCTCTTCTATAAAAGACACAGATTAAATTAGCACTCTGGGCAATGTAATATATAAATGATCAAGATAATTAACTTTCAAAGCTACAGGATCATATTATATAAAATCTTAAAAATTGTAAGAACACAAATTACACTGGCAATTATTCCAGTTTTGTTTTGGTACAGGAGATGCCAATGCTCTGGAGTTAGTAGTATGTTACCTGTCACATAATATTGCAAATATATTTTTAAATATCAAATCATCACTGCATTTGTAATGCCCTTTAAAAATACATATTATCTCAAATATATATTTATTACCTCATTTAATTCTCTCTCAAAAACATTAGCATTCATGTGGCAAATATATAGTAACCACAATTTCCTCACTAAGAAATGTCTTAGTATAATCTTTATACATAAACTTAAGTACATAACTGATTAAAAGTGAGTAATATTGTTTTCATGGAATAATTGTTATATACACTTAATACTGTGCTACTGTTTAACAGCTAGGTTAAAAGGAGATGTAATGATTTTAGTTTGCTTACATCATGCCAAATTACCAATCAGAAATTGAGAAATAAAGCCTCCAAGCAAGACAGGGTAACATTAATTCTGAGTGTTAACAGTTGGATAAAAGTTACTGACTTGTGTCCATTTCCACTTCTAGCCACCATTAAAGAGTTTTTATACACTTTTCAGACTTCCTAATATCTTCTTAAAATAGTAGCTTTAAACAGTTTCTCAATTATTCCTTGAACAGTATTGTCAATACTGTAAAAGCATTAAGTTCCAAATTTATAAACCTTCATTAGAAATATCGTGTGCAAATAACCTTGTCATATGGTAGACAATAATTTTTTTCTCAGCCAACTGAAGAGGTATGACAAAATTATCCTTATAAATTAGGGCAATAGTATTACTACATGGTTCTGTTATATATGATATAGAACCTGTTTCATATGGCATTATGTTAACATTAAAAAAAAGAACAGGAAGAAAACAATTACTTAAGTGATTATACAAATAAAATGCCTAAAATTAATATTAGGGTTAACATACTAACATTTTCTAAACAACAAAAGTGCAAGAAGGGAATAGTCCTACGAGTTTAGAGGAAATTTTAGGATAAAACCAGTTTATAAAAGACGCTATAGCCAAGTGCCGTGGCTTATGCCTGTAATCCCAGCACTTTGGGAGGCTGAGGCAGGTGGATCGCTTCAGCTCAGGAGGTGGAGGTTGCAGTGAGCTGAGATTGCTCCCCTGCACTCCAGCCTGGGCAACAGGAAGAGACCATCTCCCAGAAAAGAAAAAAAAAAAAAAAAGATGCTGTAAAACCAACCGCATAAGGCTAATCTGGATCCTTTCAAGTTTTGAAGAACACATTATAACTTTCTAGGACCTCCAAAACCTCTCAAATTCTCATTTCTGCAAGATTTACAGAAGACAATTTTGACTACAAAATTTCCCTGGCCAAACCTTGTGTGGCCCTAAAATAGGTAGTACATTTCCCACTCCCACATTGGTAACATAGAGACTTTAATCTTTTATTGTTTCACTCACTAGATGAAGCCAGTTCTACCAGTACATAACTGATTAAAGGTGAGTAATATTGTTTTCATGGAATAATTGTTATATGTACTTAATATTGTATACTAAGGGCTCTTATGGAGAGACTGGTAACAGTATATGCCATATAGAATAAAGAATAATCTTTATTTGGTTTCCAGTTTACTTTTATCCTTTTTTTCAGAGACAGGGTCTCACTCTATTGCCCAAGCTGGAGTGCAGTGTGGTGTGCTCAAAGCTCAACTGCAGCCTCAAACTCCTAGGCTTGAGTCATCCTCCTGCCTTAGCCTCCTGAGTAGCTGGGACTGCAGGTGCACACCATCACATGCAAATAATTGTACTATTTTTCTTTTTTGTAGAAACAGAGTATTGTTATGTTGCCCAGGTTGGCCTCGAACTCCTGGTCTCAACAGAGCCTCTGGCCTTGGCCTCAAAAAGTGCTGGGATTACAGGTGTGAGCCATCATGCCTGGTGTAATTTACTTTTCAAATAAAATCCCATGTACAGTTTTGACAATGGATTTTAGATAATTAATTTCTAGTTACCTCACATCTTCACCTTCCTCTAAAATAGACAAACAGATAGTACATTTTTCCTCTGTGTCTTCCTCAGTCCCTTCTTCCCCATCTTGTTTGCAGTGCAGTTTCCTCTGTGAGAACCAATCAGTTGTTACCTTATTAGTAGAGATGACATTATTGAACAACTGAGTAAAGTCTGTGTTTATTTGAAAAACAAAACAAAACAAAACAAAACCACATATTCGCCCGCACTTTTTTCCCAGGTAAGACTGTCATAAATAAATGGATGAATTAAGTGACTATCATCAATTAAGTATATTTTTAAGACCCTCTAATAATTGGGATCAAAAGCAAAATTTAACAGAAACTCATTCACTTGAAAGCTATTACTTTTAATCCACAATGAGAATGATAAACAAAATAAACTCTTTTTATCCTACCATGAGCATAGATAAGTTTTATTTTACTAGTGAATGTTTCAAATAACATCCATTTAAATTAACATTAGTTACAGTACTTAGCTTGGACAGTTGAAGACTTGAATGTACTGGTAATACCTCAATACTCTTTGAAAATAGATGAAAAATACAAAGAATAGTAATTTTCACACTTTATGATTATTCTCTACATAGTATAAAAGAGTCTCCGACCCCTGGGCTGCAAACCAGTACCCGGGTGCACAGCAGGAGGTGAGTGGCAGGTGAGCAAGCATCACTGCAGGAGCTCTGCATCCTGTCAGATCAGCGGCAGCATTAGATTCTCTTACAACCTGTTGTAAACTGCGCATGTGAGGGATATAGGTTGCGTGCTCTTTAGGAGAATCTAATGCCTGATGATCTGAGGTGGAATAGTTTCATTCTGAAACTATCCCCTCTGCCACCTATCCACGAAAAATTGTCTTCCATGGAAACTGGTCCCTGGTGCCAAAAAGGTTGGGGACTGTTGGTATTCAGCACTGTTTGCTTTAAGACACGTATTTAACACGTCTACTCTGTAACAATGCTATACAAGCAACTGAGGGTAGAGTAGAAGAAATACACATCAATAAAATGTCCATCAAAATAAACTGCTAGTTAAAAAAATTACAGTACTGCCAAATGATGGAATTCTGTATAAGCTATTAAAAATAATAAGGATGATCAGATGGCATGAAAGGCAATCTGCAAACTATGTGGTTCCCATCTCCTTTTTTTATTTTAAGTAGACAAAAAATATATATACATATGTACCTTATTAGAAAATGCTATAAAGTATCTGGAAGAATATCTAAATCCTTAACTATGATTTCACTTCTGGGAAGAAGGACTAGGGTCTGCAGAGTAAGAAACTGCAGAGTATATATTTTTTATACTTTCCAAAATTTTTAAACAATATGTATGTATTACTTCAATAAAAATGTCATTGCTAGAATCCACAAATTCAAAGAAGGCATATATCACATTTATGCATTTCAGTAACACTCTAGAAGCTTCATTGAATAAATTCTTACCTTCTTATATTTATGTGGATATGTACATCTTTCAATTGTCCCCTGGGATGCTCCACGATTGACATTTCCTAATCTTTCTTCCAAATGAATCAGTTCCTGAAAGTGAAGAATAGTGAGTGGTAAAAGCCAAGATGATTATTTCTTGAACAGTATTGTCAACATTGTAAGAGAAATAAATTTCCATACTTAGAAACTTGCAATATTAATACAGTGTTCAAAAAAACTTACATATGACAACTGGTTATTTATATACTTATATTTAAGTATATATATAAAAATTTATATGTTGTCCAGGCTGGTCTCAAACTCCTGGCTTCAAGTGATCCTCCCACATCGGCCTCCCAAAGTGCTGAGATTGCAGGTGTGAGCCACCATGCCTGGCTTAATGTTTCTCATACACAGTAAGGCAAATGGTTGTTTATAATGTTTTCCTCAGCCAACTGAAATGGTACAGCAAAAGTTATCTTTATAAATTACAACAATGTTACCACATGGTACTACATGAGTCAGTATGTATGTATGCATGGAGAAGATGAAATCATTCTAGTAAATTAAGGAACCAAATCAACAACAGTTCTAAGTCACACTGACTCCAACTTCCAAACTGACATTAAAAAAACACAACAGGGGCCGGGTGCAGTGGCTTGCACCTGTAATCCCAGTACTTTGGGAGGCCAAGGTGGGTGGATCACTTGCGGTCAGGAGTTCAAGAGCAACCTGGCCAACATGGCGAAACCCTGTCTCTACTAAAAATATACAAATTAGCCAGCTGTGGTGGCGGGCACCTGTAATCCCAGCTACTCAGGAGGCTGAGGCAGGAGAATTGCCTGAACCCAGAAGGCAGAGGTTAGAGTGAGCTGAGATTGCGCAACTGCACTTCAGTCTGGGTGACAGAGCAAGACTCCGTCTAAAAAAAAACCAAACAAACAACAAACAAAAAAACCCACAACCAAACTTTAAATCACATTTGAATGATTTGTTCTTCCTGAAAATTCAAACAAGACATTTAGCTACAAAGGGAATTACTTAGGTTTTTTTTTCTCTACCAATTTCTCTAAAAATTTAGCTGAGTCAAAAACATTAGGTTCCCTATCACATTTAATGGTATAGTTATTTATCTGACATTTATATTAATACATTTTTATATTCCTCTATATTATTTTCATTGACTCATCTTTAAATACTTGGGTAACTTTTGACCCTAAGATTAATATTACTTACAAATATTTCTGTAACTCCCAGAAGCAACATCAGAAAATCACGTATTTTACTGCCTTGTGATTCCCAGTCACTGTAGCAGTCCTACACAATTGTGTATAATAGTGTATATATCCTCTCTCTGCATTAAAGATACTACAACAAACATATTCACTTATTTTATTACATACCTCAAAATTGCCCCTGAAAGGACCTCTGAATGATGTTCCATCCAATCCTGATGAAATGTAACGGATATGAGGATAACCTGCCATATCAGGAACCTATTTCAACAGAAGAGATAGGCTAAATCAATTAAGAATAGACTTGTGATTTACTGTTAACATTGAATAATTCAAGACCTTCAATGTTTTCAATTCAACTGCTCATAAAATTCAACTTCAATAAGAATACATAACTCCAACTAAGCATTCTGTAACAGGTTTATAACCTTAAAGTATAACCTAACTCTCCAAAATGCCCAAACTTAAGCCTGATGCTCTTAGTAGCTCAAACTTGAAAAGAGTAAAATTGTCTTAAGATCCTGTCAATTTCAGAGAGCTTTTTTAAAACAACAACAAAAAATGTACACAATTTTCCAACAAAATTTCACTTCAAGATAAGTTTTTTACTTCACTTCTGTTAAGCTTCCTAACAGCCAAAGTACCCTATGCCTTTTTTGCTTGATTGTATTAGGGAAAGTTTTAACACTGTTTTCTAATTTTTTGTTAGGTATAGTCAATCTTCATTATTTATGGATTATGTATGTGTCAACTGACCCACAGGCTAAAATTTACTTGTAACCCCATGATCAATACTTGCGCTTTCAGAGTCATTTGTGGATATGCCCGGAGGCAAAAAATTGGAGTTGCCCAACATGCAACTCTGTTCTCAGCTGAGGTAGAACAGGGCTCTGCTGTATTTGAGCTCCTACTATAAACCAGTGTCTTGTTTGCAGTCTGTTTAGTGCCATGTTTTTCAGTTTTGTACATTTTGTTGGTAACTGTGTTGTTTAAAATGGCACCCAAGCATAAAGCTGAAGTGCTGTCTAGTGTTCCTAAGCAAAGAAGGCTGTGATACACCTTATGGAGAGAATACGTTTCATTCAGGTATGAGTTACAGTGTTGTTGGCTATAAGTTCAATGTTAACGATTCTACAGTATTTTTTAAAGTTGTCTTTAAGCAGAAACAGGCATAAAAAAAGGTTATACACTGATTAGTTGTAACAGAGGCTTACAAGGGTCCCATATTTGCTAACTCAGTGTTTGCAGTAACTGTATAGATCATAACTGCCATGCATATTGAGAGTATTAGGAAAGGGCAATTCTGAGATACAGCACCATTCTTCCATCTTTAAAAATAAATCTCCAACACTACTTTTTAATTAGCCTACAATGAATCACAACATACTTTAAGCAGAATTTATAGCTTTAACAGACACTTCGTAAGTGGAAAACAATTTAAAATAAGTAAGCAATAACTTTTAACCTTCAATAGTGTATTACTTAAATTATTTACAACTTCTCTTATAACCAAGATTATTACTACTCAGCAGATAACCCAACCTCCTAAACATCTCCAAAGAAATCAGAAAGGAAATCCTGCATCCCAAATTATCTAAATCTTCACTTACCCTGAAAAGCCTCTCCTCCCTAGTCTCGTTCCTCCAGCCTTTATGGATAAGCTTTTCTCCTATTCAACCTCAATCCTCACCACCTGCTCCTGCCTTCACCTGTTCACCCTGGGTCATGCTTACTTAACTACTCCCCACCAAGCCTCCCTTCAATATCGTCAAACAATTCCTCTTTAATGGTTTTCTGTCTTAAACCTAAAAATACCTTAAGTTTCTCCAAACCTAAATTCTCTACTAATCCTGGAATTATTGCCAACCAAACAGGGCTTTCCTTCACTTTCCCTTCACAGCCAAGCTTATAAAGCAAGAAGTCTATATTCACTGTCTCCATGTTTTCACTTCCTTACCGTCCGTAACCTAAGTGGTGCCCCATCTACATCACTCACCATTACTGAACCATTCTGACACAAAAGACCAATAACCATTCTAATGCCAAATGCATGAAGACAATGAGGATGGAGACCTTTATAATGATCCACTTTCACTTAATGAAGAGTAAATGTATTTTCCCCTCCTTATAATTTTCTTAACATTTTTTCTCTACTTTATTGTAAACTATCACTATCTATTGTAGATTATCAAGTACGTATAACATACAAAATATGTGTTGATCAACTGTTTATTTTAGCAGTAAGGCTTCCGATCAACAATAGACTATTAGCAGTTAAGGAGGAACTCAAAAGTTATACTCTGATTTTCAACTGTGAGGAGGGTCAGCACCCCAACCTCCACATTGTTCAAGGGTACTTTACTTTTGGATATTTCAAGGGTACTGTACTTTCTGATATTATTTTAACTTTGTTTCTCAACTTTTCAAGCCAGTTCTCAGAATCCTTTGTGCGAGGCATAGTATTATCATTTAAATACAGTATTGTCCTTCTCTAAGGTTTTTTCACCCTCTTGTCACTCTGCACATTTTTCCTGAAAACCTAATCCTCTTCCATGGATTCATTACCTCCATATACTGAGAGATCAAAACATATCTTTAACCCAAATATCTTTGGAAATCCAGACCATAAGCTTAACTTCCTATTGGACATTCAACTTCGATTTAGATTTAGTACATCCAAGACCTAATTCACCTAGCCCCTTCACCCAAACCCTGAATATCTCTCAAATGTGTCTCATCATTTTTACGCCAACTACGATTGCTTTCATTCAGGCATTCATCAATATTTACCTCTTCTACTATAATGTCCTACCTGGTTTCCCACATTTAAATCTATTTTTCCACATAACTGAGGAGGTGATCTAACTATAATCTGATTAAATGACTCTAAAATCATAAATCTGATCAGGACATTTCCCCTTCAATGGTTTCTGAGTTCCAATTTCTTGGTAGAACAGTTTTATTTCTCACTGCTGCCTGACCTCACTCCTAAAATGAGAAACACCAGCTTACTTGGAGTTCCCAGTGCTTGTGCTATTTGCTACAACTTTACATGCTGTAACCTCTGCAAGAGCACCATTCCAAAATCCAGTCTGCTTAGAAGTCACATGTACCAGAAAGCTTCTCTGAAAGCTTCCCTGCAGTGCCTCTACCCACAACAACACAAGACTATTCCCTTTTCTGTACCACTTATATAACAAGTATGTAATACAAATAGCAAACGCAATGTATGTTTTGTTGAACTTGTTCTTTAGCACTTACTTTACAAAATCTGAACCTGCTTAAATCAGATGTAAAGAATTAGTATAATCTTTCTGCAGATTAGAAAATCAGGCTGGGTGCCCTGGCTCAAGCCTGTAATCCCAGCACTTTGGGAGGCCGTGGTGGGCAGATGACTTGAGGTCAGGAGTTTGAGACCAGCCTGGCCAAATGGTGAAACCCCATCTCTATTAAAAATACAAAAATTAGCCAGGCATACTGGCATGTGCCTGTAATCCCAGCTACTTGGGAGGCTGAGGCAGGACAATCACTTGAACCCAGGAGGTGGAGGTTGCAGTGAGCTGAGATCATACTACTGTACTCCAGCCTAGGTGACAGATTGAGACTCTGATGAAAAACAAAAAAAAAAAAAAAAGAAGAGAGAAAAAAGAAACGTATGACTGCATCAGAATGGATCTATTACCACTTATGGCAAAATAACTGAAGCACAGTATTCTCCTGACAGTGGATTAAGAGTGCCTTGGTATACAAAAAAAATCCCACACTTTTCTGTCATTTTGTACATTAAGAGTACATTTTATGATGCAAATTATACACACAGATTTTAATACATCTAATACCTTTTTATAGCACAATTTTTAGCTAACAAGATTACTCTCAAATTCTATTAAAACACCTATAACTAATATAGTAAAATATTTCCAATAAAATATTTAGAAAATGAACTTTTAGAACATGTCAAAATTTTGAAAATTTTCCATTTTACCATTAAAGGAAGAGCTCCTAATTGTAAGTGATGAAGTCGAGGAGGTGCGTGATAATGGGCCAAATGAGGATGCAATGCACCAGGTGTGTAAGTAGCTGCAGTCACTCCAGCTTCAATTCCCAGTTCCCTGACAAAAGGATGAGAACAGTTTAATCCTCCTTAGGGTTTCTTTTTTTATCAACAGACATGGGAAGTTATGTTTACACTTAAAAAAGTAATCTAAGGTTTCTTAACTTACAAAGCTGAGGAAAGATAAGTTAGCCCAAAATATTTAACTAATAATTTCAAATTTATTTTAGAACTGAAAACTCAAAAAACTTAAATTTTGTGGTAATGAGGAGCAAAGCATTTGTACTTGGTTTCACATCTTACAAAGGAAGGAAACATATGGCTACAAAGGTCCCTTCCAAGTTAAAAGCCTGATTCTACTTGAGGAGCATACAACACAGAATTTACTTTTTTGGTGTATCTGAATGTTACAGATGTTTTCTGGGTTTTTGTTTGTTAGATATCATCTCTTGGTTGTTGACATTAAGGACAATTAGAATAGCAAACTCTTCTACACCTTATAAAAGAAGGGCAAACAAAATTTTAGAAGGGGTAAAACTGTTAAATGCTAAATCTTCATTTATTTATTCTCATTTTATGTTCTGCCTCAAATTCATTGTGGTTCAAGATCTCAATGAATGCCCACACACAATGGATTCAGAAAAAAAATTTAATGAAAATCTGCCCTCATTTATCAAGGAAAGACCACAAAAAATTGGAATGAAGGCTGAATTTCCCTTGTCAATGGCAGGTGAGGGTGGTGAAGCAAATCGGAGTACAAAGGTGGGGGTCAGATAAAGAAGATGTGAAAAGTAGGATCAGTCTAGGGAGTTAACTTTGGTGGTACCCCTGAAAAACAGGAAAAAAGGTCCACTCCTCTTACTTACATGGGAACTCTAAAAAACCTAAACTCACAGGAGAGAGTAGCATGTTGTTTACCAGAGGCTGGGGAGGTGGTGGGGGGGTCGTGGATGAGGAAAGGGGAGATGCTGGTCAATGTGTACAAAGCTTCAGCTAGGAGGTGTAAGTTCTGATATTCTACTGTACAGCATGGTGACTACAGTGAAGAATAATGTACCGTACATTTCAAAACTGCAACAAGAGAAGATTTTAAATCTTCTCACCATAAAGAAATGATCAATATTTGAGGTGATAAATATGCCATTAGCCTGATTTGATCACTCCACAATGTATACATGTATTGAAATATTATGTTGTACCTCCAAAATATATACAATTATTATTTGTCAATACACATAAAATAACACCTAAAAAAAAATGTTGTACTCCTGCTTGATATGGTTCCCTGCTGCAGCTCCTATTCTTTCCTTGCCAAACCACTATCTGCCCAGAGGCAGTGTCTCACAGTTAAACTGGGGATTAGGTTTCTCCACATCACCCTTCTGCAAAGCAATCAATCACAAGGCATCTCTTCCAATAGTTTTGCCACAAGCTGTGAAGCATTGTTTTGAAATTAAACAAGATACTGACCAGGCAGACCTCTCTGGAGCCTGTCGAGGATGTGAGGACATAGTCTGAGGCACATGAATATGATGCCCATGACCATAGTTTGGGTGCATCCTATGTGGATGGGGTGGGGGGCGTTCATGTGCCCGCCTGGAAACACAGAACACAAAAAGACCACTGGAAATAATTGAATAATTGGTTATTTCTTTTCTTAATGCAGAAAAAACCCCTAGTATTAATACTATAAACATCTACAGTCATAAAATAAATTTTATAACAATACCTTATAAAAATATATAAAATTATTTAATTATTAAGAAATCAAGAAACCATCACCTCCTCCACAAATTCTAATTGTTCATTTATTCCAGTGCTTCCAATTCAAATATCATACAAGGAAAAAGGTAATTTTAACATTATCTTGTACACTTTCTTTACAAGAGATATTTTAAATAGGAGAATAGGAATAGAAATAAAATTTTTAAAAATTAAATACCCCAGGCAAACATTGCAGGCACAAATAAATTATTTTATATAAACATTAAAGCAGGACAAATTGAAACCTTAATTTTGCTTCATTTACTCTAATATTGCAAAGACATTCAACTATTTTAATGGATGAAAGTTTAAGAGAAAAAAATGTTAACCTTATGCATTTTTTTTTCAAAACACATATAATGAGTGTTAACACACCTAGGAAACTTATATTTAGCTCCAATCATACTTTTTTTTTTTTTTTTTTTTTTTAGAGGAAGTCTAGCTCTGTCACCAGGCTGGAGTGCAGTGGCGATCTGGGCTCACTGCAACCTCTGCCTCCCAGGTTCAAGGGATTCTCCTGCCTCAGCCTCCTGAGTAGCTGGGCCTATAGGCGCGTGCCACCACACCCAGCTAATTTTTGTATTTTTAGTAGAGGTGGGGTTTCACCATGTTGGCCAGGCTGGTCTCATCTCTTGACCTTGTGATCCGCTCACCTCAGCCTCCCAAAGTGCTGGGATTACAGGCGAGAGCCACCGCACCCAACCTCCATTCATACTTTTTATTCTGCATCCCAGTTTACTATAATTTCTCTTCCTAAAGTCAGTTAACAGAAGACACTAAAACCAACTTAGTTTCAGGGATTCACTTTTTGTTTATTTATTTATTTATTTATTTATTTATTTATTTTAAGAGGCAGAATCTTGCTCCCGGATAGCTCAGTGTAACCCTGAACTCCTGGGCTTAAGTGAGCCTCCCACCTCAGCCACCTGAGTAGCTAGGATTACAGATGTGTGACACCATGCCCAGCTAAGATTCATTTTTATAGTCTAATTATTTTATATTAGTTTTTAACACATTTGCAGATTTTGCATGTTTATTCTAAACAACATTTTGCCAGTTACTGGAGGATAAGACTCTTAAACTGGCAATTTTCTACATAAAAGGCAGCAACAGCCAGACATTTGGGATATAATCTTAAATGACAGAACTAAAGCAAAAAGTTACACAAGAGCTGGATCATTAATTAGATCAAGAGTTTGGAAAACAGGTTATGTGAAGGATAAAACAGGAAATTTTTTCAGCTCTACAGGCCATACGTTCTCTGTTGTAACTACTCAGTCTTTGTAGTGTGGAAACAGCCACAAACAACAGACACTTTTTCAGTTTGTTTGTAACTGAAAAACTGCAGCTGTTTTCCAATAAAATTTTGTTTACAAAAATCAGTAAGCAGAATTAGACCAATAGAGTTTGCTGCTCTGAATATGAAAATCAGATCCTGAATACTCAAAAGAAAAAAAAAAGTTTCATAAATTTGAAGTACAGTATTTTTCATAAATTTGAAGTACAGTATTTTCACTGTCAGGTTTTGAAAATTCTATAAATACTTTTCTTCCCTCTGGTTAGTAACATTCAAATCTTTGATATCTTTAGATCTTGTTCCTCAGAATCATCAATTTTAACACTGATTTTTACTATGCGATATTGCAGAAACAGACAAAATATTAGTTCGCATCAGACTAGTCTGGATATTTTTAAAAATTGGTTTGCATAAAGAAATTACCCTGGGTCACATGGTAAAACTGGTCAGATTTTACTAAATAATCTGGTATAAACTTGCTTTTTCAACACATAAAATTTAGGAAAAGGCAGGGGAAGATTCTGGTTAGCAAAGAATCAATTTCTTATTGATTTAGTATAAGGATTTAGTATAGTTACTTTTTTGGGGAGAGAGGGAGAGACAGGGTCTTGCTATGTCACCCAGGCTGCAGTGCAGTGGCATGATCATGGGAGGATCATTTAAGCACAGGAGTTCAAGGACACAGTGAACTATGGTCACACCACTGCACTCCAGCCTTGACCCCCTGGGCTCAGGCGATCCTCTCATCTCAGCTTACCGAGTAGCTGAGACCACAGTAGTATGCCACTACGCCCAGCTACTTTCTTTTTTTTGTAGAGACGAGGTCTCCTTATGCCCAAGCTGGTGTCAAACTCCTGGGCTCATGTGATCCTCCTGCCTTGCCCTCCCAAAGTGTTGGAATTACAGGTGTGAGTCACTGCAGCCACCTATCTTTTGTTTTCTATTGTTGTTAAAGGAGACAAGGTCTTGCTCTATCACCTAAGCTAGAGTGCAGTGACACAGTCATAGCTCAGCTTTGACCTCCTGGGCTCAAATTATCCTCCTGCCTCAGCCTCCTGAGCAACTGGGGATTACAGGCATGAGCCTCACCCAACTTATAGTTACAAGTTACATTATTTCTAAAGACTTCGTGGTGTTTTTTTTTTTTTGGTGGTTGTTGTTGTTTGTTCTTTTTTTTAAAAAAAGAAAACAACAACAACGAAAAACAGTATTTTACTGTGTTGCCCACATGGACTCAAACTCCTGGGCTCAAGCAACCTTCCTGGCTCAGCCTCCCAAGCAGCTGTGACTACAAGTGCATGCCACCATGCCTAGTTAGATTTCAGAGTTGTAAAGACCAATGGAAGTAGAAGAAAAAGCAAGCTTGACTTTCTTTTTAAAAATGTAAAACATACGTTGGATGCTGCATCATCCTCCTCCTTTGAACTTCCATCCTCTGCATCACTTCATGAGGATGCAGTCGCTGTGCTGGAGGTGCGGTGGCTGGAATATGGTGCGATATTGGCTGGTGTGTAGGAGGAAGATGCTGAGGGATTGGTGCAGCTGTACTGGCTAAGTGAGTTGGTGGTGGGGGTGCCACAGGATGAGATGTTGCATGAGAAGATATTTGAGAATGGAAAGCATGTACGGGATGAGGAATAACATAATCCACTTGAGGTGGAGGCTGAGTCTGAGGAGGGGGATTTCCATGAGAATGCGGGCAGGCAGAAGCTTGATGATGAAGTGGCCTTGTCAAAGAGGCATCTGCAAGAAAAATATTTCAAGTATGTTACAGAGGCACCATGCAGTTGAACATATATTGCTATTATACATTCCTATTGTACTTTTAAAGATATTAGTAGATATTTTTATGAATACTTTATCAAGTATTCAAGCAACTGCTCAAGCAACTTGCTCCCTTCTTAGAATAATCTTGGATATCTTATGTCAATATATATTATAATTTAACTTCACTCAGTTTCACAACATTCTATTATATGAATATACCAAAATGTACTGACAAAATCCCCACTGATAAAAAAGAAACCCAAATGCTATGATAAATATCTGTGTATGTGGTCCCTCCTGCACTCACTCTTTCATTTATATACATGTATACACACACACATAGAGATCATTTCTGTAGCATAAATTGCTGTAAGTAGCTGTGGGACAGAAAGAAAAAAATAAATTTAGATGCCAGTTGATAAAATACCCTTTCCAAAAGGTTGCCATAATTAATATTTTCATCAAGAGTACACAGGAAGGGCCGGGCACGGTGGCTCACACCTGTAATCCCAGCATTTTGGGAAGCCAAGGTGGGCAGAATCACCTGAAGCCAGGAGTTCAAGACCAGCCTGGCCAACATGGCGAAGGCCCGTCTCTACTAAAAATACAAAAATTAGCTGAGCGTGGTGATGCACACCTGTAATCCCAGCTACTCAGGAGGCCAAGGCAGGAGAATTGCTTGAACCTAGGAGGTAGAGGTTGCAGTGAGCCGAGAACATGACACTGCACCCCAGCCTGGGCAAAAGAGTGAGATTCTATCTCAAAAAAAATAAAAAAAAAGGAGTACACATGAAGGCCTGATTACCCCCACACTACCACTAAATTTTTTTTTTTGAGATGGAGTTTCACTCTTGTTGCCCAGGCTGGAGTGCAATGGTGCAATCTCGGCTCAGTGCAACCTCCGCCTCCCAGGTTCAAGCGATTCTCCTCAGCCTCCCAAGTAGCTGGAATTATAGGGATGCGCCACCATCCCTATACAAAATTTTTTTTGTATTTTAGTAGAGATGGGGTTTCTCTATGTTGGTCAGGCTGGCCTCAAACTTATGACCTCAGGTGATCCGCCCGCCTTGGCCTCCCACAGTGCTGGGATTACAGGCGTGAGCTACTGCGCCCAGCTCACTATCACCAAATTTTTAAAATAAATGCCAATCTGAGAAAAATCTTTTATTTCTTGACCACTTGTATTTCTTCTCAGAATTATCTATTTACATGCTTAGCCTATTGTATTATTCACCTTTTTCTTATTGACTTATAAGTATTCTTTGCATATATGGAAGCTCTGTCATAATAGGGTGTAAACATTTTTCCAAACTGTCTCTCTCTCTCTCCCTACCCCGTGTCATCATCCCTGTGCTACATTAAGATGAAGGAGGCATATTTGTTTCCCAATAAATATGGAAGTAAAGTCCTTAATAAGATGGTTCCTCGCATTTCTTCATTCTACATCTTTATGTTTCAAAGTGACTGTTGAAAAATCCCTCTGAGGAATACACATCTTCCTTACTCTTAGAGATGTGCATCTACTTGACATGTAAAAAAAAAAAAAAAAAAAGTTTGTTTCCTTAGATTTCAATCCAAATTTCATTTTATTGGAAGATGTTCCTGGAAGTCTGATATACAGCAACAGCCATTCTCTAGTTTCATTACAGAAGAGTTTTCAATTTTTAATGCTTTTGATTCATTCAGCAAGGGCAGAAGTTAGGTAACCACAACTCAACTATATTTTTAAAGTATGCCTTGTTTGTATGTACTTAAAGGAAACTTTCAACAAATCTAATTTTTAAAAGTTGCAAGACAAATTTTTAAACCAATTTTCGAACAGTTTTCAAATCAATGCTTTACTCTTTGAGAAGGCACAAAGCTCAGTAGCTCTTAATCATAAAAAATGAATACGGCCGGGCGCGGTGGCTCAAGCCTGTAATCCCAGCACTTTGGGAGGCCGAGACGGGCGGATCACGAGGTCAGGAGATCGAGACCATCCTGGCTAATACGGTGAAACCCCGTCTCTACTTAAAAAAAGAAATACAAAAAACTAGCCGGGCGAGGTGGCGGGCGCCTGTAGTCCCAGCTACTCGGGAGGCTGAGGCAGGAGAATGGTGTAAACCCGGGAGGCGGAGCTTGCAGTGAGCTGAGATCCGGCCACTACGCTCCAGCCTGGGGGACAGAGCGAGACTCCGTCTCAAAAAAAAAAAAAATGAATACACTATGTTTATGATTGTTAACTATCCTTTCTCAAATCCACAGCATTTTTTCTAGTTTCAAAGTGTTTTATTTGTGTAATCATTATGCAAGACAATATTCACAAATATTACAAAATAAGAAGTTCTGTTTCAGAATGAGTCCATTTATTTAACTACTCTTAACACATCACTTTAATTCACTGTTTATCTAAACAAAACAGGTTGCTGATCATTTTAAGAATGACATAGTCTACATTCCCAAAAACCCTTTCCCTTCCTCTATTTGTGTTCCCAACAGTTTAAAAAAACAAAGTCTTGATATTGTTTCCTAGACATTCAACATATCACTTGCAGATGTAGTATTATGATTTGTTCCAACATTTACTCACTACATTCCTATAGCTTTACAGTGTAGACCATTTGCTTTGCTTTACAGTGTAGACCATTTGCTTTATGATTAATCATAAGTAGCCTTACCTATACCTCTCTCTCTCTCTCTCTCTTTTTTTTTTCTTTTGAGACAGAGACTCGCTCTGTCTCCCAGGCTGGAGTGCAGTGGTGCGATCTCAGCTCACTGCAACCTCTGTCTCCCGAGTTCAAGCAATTCTCTTGCCTCAGTCTCCTGAGTAGACGGGATTACAGGCGCCTGCCACCACGCCCAGCTAATTTTTGTATTTTTAGTAGAGACAGTGTTTCGCCAGGTTGGCCAGAGTGGGTTCGAACTCCTGACCTCTGGTGATTCACCCGCCTTGGCCTCCCCACAAGTGCTGGGATTACAGGCGTGAGCAACCGTGCCTGGTCTTTTTTTTTTTTTTTTTTAAGAGACAGGTTCTCACTATGTTGTCCAGACAGGAGTACAAGGATTATTCACAGGTGTGATAACAGCACACTGCAACCTTGAACTCCTGAGCTCAAGCAATCCCCCTGCCTCAGCAGCCTCCCAAGTAGCGGGAAATACATGTTCATACTACCAAACCAGGCCTTACGTATCCTCTCAATACATCTTATTAATAAGATAGCAAAACTTTTAAATAATAGCATTTCAAGTACAGTTCTTTTATCACTTCATCAAGACCATAAACCTTTCAAAAGCAAGGAGAGACATATTCTTATTGCACAAGTATTGTTGTTATACATATAAATGTACTTACGAAACAGCAAACTATTCATTTGGATCCAGGTATCACAATTTATAGCCAATAGAAATTATTCCCATTTTACAAGTGTGAAGAATGTAAGGACAGAGAGACTAAATAACTTATCCAAAGTCATTAAGCTAATTAGTGAAAGCTGGGAGGTCAACTCAAATCTATCCAATTCCAAAGCTAGCGCTCTACTACACCATACTGTCTCCCCCAGTTCATTCTGGATGAAAAAGGTTTAAGAACCACATGTTTCACAAGTGAACTAAAGCATACAGGAAATGTTTTTTAAAAGCATGGGCGAGTTGGGGAGAGAATACAGACACTCCTTCAGGAAAAGAAGCCCAAAACAAAGTCATCAAAATGTCTCTAACAGAACATAATACAATTTAAATTTCCTACCTTCATTCTCATTAATACACCCCTAATGAGGTGTGTAAATTGATGCAGCCCCTTGGAGAGAAACTTAATAGTATTTATTTGAAAGTTTATCCCTCTGACATAGCAATCGCATTTCTAGGAAGTTATACTATACATAAACTCAACCATAAACATCTTAAATGTCCATCAACAGAAGACTGATATAATATACAATGGACTTTATGGAAGTATTAAAAACCAATGAGCTTGATTTGTATGTGCTAATAAGCAAAAATCAAGATATACTGCTAAATTTAAAAACAAAAAGCAAGAAGTAGAATATGTTTGATTTCCCAGTTTTAAAAGGTAAGACATATACATACCTATAGGTACAAAGAAAATTGCTAAAAGCTTTTATAGAACAGTTGGTACCTCTGATATATTAAGATTAGTAAGCTGTGCGAAGAAGCTTTTAAATTCTCATTTTATATTACTCTGCACACTCTGAATGTTTTAGAATGTAACAAATGAGTCTAAAACATTTATTAGGACATTTTGAAAGGAATGAACTTACCCATGAACTGCTTCAGTATATTATTTTTAAAGGATAGGGCAGAAAATTACACATATTGAATTTCAAATAAAAGATGATCAATTAAAAATGAATACCATCAAGTATTACAAAATAGGCCATGCATCACAGTGGTACTCATACAAAGAATGGGCCCATTGGTCAACGCTTTGTAAAAACTGTTTCTAAATCTATTTTCCAATTTACACTTTAAATTTTAAGTTGCATTACTGAGAAGGTAAATAATATATTACCAGTTTCACTGTACACATTCTGGGTTGATCCCAGCCGTGTCTGCAGAATGCAGATTTTTTTAAATGACTGGAGTAGAAGAAAAAATCCAAGAAGATATATAACTGAAAATTACCCCTTGCCAGGTAATCAGACCAAAACACAAATTTCCTTGCTCACTTTCTGGTTCATTTCTGGCATGAATTTTTGGTGTTTATCAGCCAAGTGTTTATGAAGCTTCAATTTCATTATATTAGCTTATGATCTAACAAAATAGTAAATATGTTACACAGCCTTAGGGTATTTATCATTTCTTATGCTATCTAATGAATTTCAATTTCTTTAGAAAAGCATGCCTGGTTCTATTTTATTTTATTTTTATAGAAACCAGGTATCACTATGTTGCCCAGGCTGGTCTCAAACTCCTGGCCTCAAGCGATCCTCCTGTCTTGGCCTCCCAAAGTGCTGCAATTACAGGAGTGAGCCATCATGCCCAACCGTGGTTATATTTTAATTGCCTGCATCAAATGAATATAAAAACCCTTTTATAACTCCCAAAGCTTGCTGTGAGGAAATTTTGTCTTATGCCTCAGTTAACTGCTTGAGAATTCTTAAAATTTACTTTACTGTGCCTAGAAATACTACTCAACTTTCACATTTCTTCAGCTATCCTAAAGAACAAATCTAAATTCCTTAAGACTTCCATTCAATCCACCTCAATTTCATAATATTAACATGGGAAAAAACATAACCTACTCTTAAGCCAAGTAAATACTAAAAATTTAAGAACTGGGATTAATTACAGGTTATTTCATAAAGGAGTATAAAATATTTCATTGATATGCCTCTAGATTTTGTGTCCATTAAGTTTATACTTACAAGGGGGTGGCATGTAATGTCGACATGATGAGAGAGAGGGCTGTGGAGGGGGCTGGGGCTGGGGCTGCGCAACCATGCTTGATCCATAGCCATCCATTGATGATAAAGGTTGACTTGGTGCAGCAGCAGCCTGATGGCCAAAGATTGCGGTTCGGGAGGAAGAAACAGGGCAGCAGGGGTCAAATGCAGATGCTCCATGAAAACTGCCACTTCCATGACTTCTGATACCATTGTTGCTCAGGTCTACTGGCAATGCCTGCTATATAAAAAGAAAGTGTATTTTATCTTTCTAAAGTTTGGTCAAATGTTTCATGTTATATTATAAAAGTATTCCTAACACAAACGAAAAAATATAATCTTTAAATTAGTTTGAAAACAGTAAGATTCTTAGTGTGAAAAACTAGTGAGCACCAACAAAATACTTGCTTATCTTGTATTTATCAAGTGTATCTTGGATTGTGAAAATTGTAGTGGTTTTATAGTTAAACCAATTTTTAAAAATCAAGCATAAGATTTTATCACAAGATGAACAAAAGCTTAATAAAGTCTTTTTGTCTTACAACAAATACATCTTAGAAACTTTAAAATCATACTTCCATATTCTCCTTTATCCCAACATTATGACTAGTACTTTAGGATTCCTTGAGAAATCTATCTCTAGTACTATCACACTAGAGAAAATAGTAAGGTTCTAGGAAAAATCTTGTCTGCTCCAAGTTCCAAACTGTACAAAGTAAGAATTCAACTAAAACTCTAATAAAACAAACCTACATTATTCAAAATAACAATGGACATAAGATTTTTCAGACTAAATTATGAATTACCTTTGCCACTTAAAGCTTTCAATTGTTCAAAAAAATAAGAATAAAAAAAGTTAAACCACTGCTTCCTTTTATAGACACATTTATTGCATTTTATAGGCACATTTAGTGCTTTGCAGATGTTCAGGGTTTTTTGTTTTGTTTTGAACAAACTGAAGGTTTGTGGCAACACTGTGTCAAGCAAATCTATCAGAGTTATTTTTCCAACAGCATGTGGAAATTCTGTGTCTATCACATTTTGGTAATTCTCATAATATTTATATTTTTCTCATTATTTTATCTGTTATGGTGATAGTCATTGATGTTACTATGATCATTGCTTTGGGCACCAAGAACTGTGCCCATATAAGACAACAAATTTAACAGATAAACATGTGTGTCCTGACCAGATGTTTCCCTGTTACCCTCCTCTCCTCTCTTCGGGCCTCCCTATTCCCTGAGACACAACAACACTGAAATTAGGCCAATTAATGGCCTCTAAGTATTCAAGTGAAAGGAAGATTTGCACATATCTCATTTTAAATCAAAACAGACAAATGATCAAGCTTAGTGAGGAAGGCATGTCAAAAGCCGAGATAGGCCAAAAGCTAGGCCTCTTGCACCAGTTAGCCAAGTAATGAATGCAAAGGAAAAATGCTTGAAAGAAACTGAAAGTACTCCAGTGAACACACAAATGATAACAAAGTGAAACAGCCTTATTGCTGATCTAAAGAAAGCTTTAGTGATCTAGATGGAAGATCAAACCAGCTACAACATTCTCTTAAGCCAAAGCCTAAACCAGAGCAAGGCCCTAACTCTTCAATTCTATGAAGGCGGAGGGAGGCAACGAGGCTGCAGGAGAAAAGTTTGAAGATAGCAGAGGTCAGTTCATGAAATTGAAGGAAATAAGCTATCTCTATAAGATAAAAGTGCAAGGTGAAGCAGCAAATGCTGATGTAGAAGCTGCAGTAAGTTATCCAGAAAATCTAGCTAAGATCATTTATGGAAAGGGCTACAATGAATAACAGATTTTCCATGTAGACAAAACAGCCTAATATTGGAAGACGTCATCCAGGACTTTCATAGCTAAAGAGAAGTCAATGGCTGGCTTCAAAGTTTCCAAGGACTGGATGATTCCTGTTAGGGTCTAATGTAGTTGATGGACTTAAAATCCAACGCTCATTTACAATTCCAGAATTCCCAGGGCCCTTTAGAGTTAGGCTAAATCTATTCTGCCTGTGCTGCATTAACAAACAACAAAGCCTAGATGACAGTACATCTATTTACGTGGTTTACTGAATACTTTAAGAATACTGTTGAGACCCACTACTAAGAAAAAAAGATTCCTTTCAAAATGTTTCTCCTTGGCAAAAGTGAGACCTTTTCTCAAAAAAGAAAAAAGAAAATTGCTGTTTATTGACAACGCACAGTCACCCAAGAGCTCTGATGATGTATAAGAAGATTAATGTTTTCATAGCTGCTAACACAACATCCAGTCTGCAGACTATGAATCAAGGAGTAATTTCAACTTTCAAGTCTTATTATTAAAGAAATACATTTCATAAGGCTACAGCTGCCATAATAATTCCTCTGATCAATCTGGGCAAAAGTAAATTGAAAACCTTACAGAAAGGAGTCACCATTCTAGATGTCATTAAGAACATTTGTGGTTCATGGAAGGCAGTCAAAATACCAACATTAATAATTTGGAAGAAGTGGATTCCAAGCCTCATGCATACTTGGAGGGGTTCAAGACTTCAGTGGATCTTCGAAGTAACTGCAGATGTTGTGAAGACAGCAAGAAAACTAGAATAAGAAGTTGGACCCTGAAGATGTGACTGAATTGCTGCAACTCATGATAAAAGTTGAATGAGTTGCTTCTGACAGAGAGCAAAGAAAGTAGCTTCTTTCTTTTATTTATTTTATATATATTTTTGGAGACGGTGTCTCACTCTATTGCCCAGGCTGGTGTACAGTAGGGAAATCTTCGCTCACTGCAACCTCCGCCTCCCAGGTTCAGGTGATTATCTGGCCTCAGCCTCGCAAGCAGCTGGGATTACAGGTGCATATCACCACACCCGGCTAATTTTTGTATTTTTATTACACACAGGGTTTCACCATGTTGGCCAGGCTGGTCTTGAACTGCTGACCTCATGTGATCTACCTGCCTCACCCTCCCAAAGTGACGGGATTACAGAAGTGAGCCACTGCACCCGGTCTCTTTTACTTTTTTTGAGACAAGGTCTCACTGCGTTGCCTACACTGGAGTGCAGTGATACAAACAGGGCTCACTGCAGCCTCCACCTACCCAGCTCAAGCAATCCTCCCAACTTCAGCCTCCCAAGTAGTTGGGACCACAGGCGCATGCCACTGCACCCAGCTAATTTTTAAATTTTTTGTAGAGACAGAGTCTTGCCATGTTGCCCAGACTGGTCTTTAACTCCTCCCACCTCAGCCCCACAAAGTGTTGGGAACAAACGCATGAGCCACCATGTCTGGCTGGAAGTGGTTTTTTTTCTTTTCTTTTTTTTTCTTTTTAACAAAAAAATTGCAGGCCCCCAGAGACAGCATTTTAAAAAATAAAAAGAAAAGAAAAAACCTACAGCAAAAGTGGTTTTTTGAGATAGAATCTACTCCTGGTAAAGATACTGGGAACAAGACGGAAATGACAGCAAAAGATTTAGAATATCACACAAACTTAACGTATTACATTAGTACATCACATAAACTTAAAGCAGTTGCAGAGTTTAAAAGGATTGATTCCAATTCTGAAAGAAGTTCTACGGGTAAAATGCCATTAAACAGCATCATGTGCTACAAAGAAATCTTTCACGAAAGGAAGAGTCAATCAATGCAGCAAACTTCACTGTTATCTTACTTCAAGAAATTGCCACAGCCCCCCAATCTTTAGGTGCCACCACTCTCATCAGTCATAGCCATCAACATTAAGGCAAGACCCTCCATCAGCAAAAAGTTTACAATTTGCTGAAGTCTCAGAGGATTGCTGGCATTTTAAAAAAATGTATTAGCAATAAAGTATTTTTAAATTGAATTATTTTTAAACTGAAATATGTACAATAAGGTATTTTTAAACTGAAGTATTTTTAAATTGAAATATGTACATTTTTTAAACATAATGCCACTGTGAGGTGGACTTAGTACACTGTAAACATTAAATTTTACATGTACTGGGAAACCAAAAAATACATGTGACTTGCTTTACTGCAGCATTCACTTTATTGTATTTATTGTGGTTGTCTGGAACCAAACCTGCAGTATCTCCAAGGTATGTTTGTATTAGGCATATGATTTTAGAGAAAGCCCACTAAGTTGGGAAATAAACCAGAGGGTAGATTCCATTTCCACTCATCAAGTAATATTTTCCTCCAGAAGTTTTTTATTATTATTATTATTATTTTTGAGACAGGATCTCTGTTACCCAGGCTGGAGGGCAATGGCGCAATCTTGGCTCACTGCAACCTCCACCTCCTAGGCTCAAGCAATTCCCCTACCTCAGTCACCCACAAGAAGCTAGGACTAAAGGCAAGAGACCCCACGCCCAGCTAATTTTTGGTTTTTTGTTTCATTTTGTTAGAGATGGGGTTTCACCATGTTGCACAGGGTGTTCTCGAACTCCTGTGGTCAAGCGATCCACTCGTCTCAGCCTCCCAAGGTGCTAGGATTACAGGCACAAGCCACTGCGCACTGCCTTCCAAAAGCATTTGGAAAAATCCTAAGTAAAATGCTTTCACTTCTAATCTAGAACAAAGGCAAGAATCACTTCTTTGTTGTTTTTTTTGTTTTTTTTTTTTTTGAGATGGAATCTTGCTCTGTCACCCAGGCTGGAGTGCAGTCGCGCGATCTTGGCTCACTGCAAGCTCTGCCTCCTGGGTTCACACCATTCTCCTGCCTCAGCCTCCCGGTGCCCGCCACCATGCCCAGCTAATTTTTTTGTATTTTTAGTACAGACGGGGTTTCACCGTGTTAGCCAGGATGGTCTCGACCTCCTGACCTTGTGATCCGCCTGCCTCAGCCTCCCAAAGTGCTGGGATTACAGGCATGAGCCACCGCACCCGGCCACTTCTTCGTATTCTTAAATACAAACCTACTGCTTAGGTTCATTGGAACCATACTTTTCAAAATGTGATTAAAGATCATAAAGATCTGATGTTATATATGCATTATACACAGGAACTGTTCAATACTGGAAGCTGAGGGGCTCGAGATGATAAAACCTAGGGTAATGCATTTGTCAAAGGCCCAAGTCACCCAGCTGTCCTCAGGGGAACCACAGTAGTCTTTTTAGTTTCAGTGAGCTCTAGGCTCAGGGGGAATAATAGAAACAAAAGGAACTCTGGGTGCTGAAAGGAAAGGGGAGTAATGATACAGAAGCTGGGAAAGAGAAAAGGAGGAGCTCCTTTTTTTTGTATTATTTATCTACAATCAAGCATATATCTGTTCTCCTTCTGTTGAATTAGCAAATGCAATGTCTGTCTTCAATTCAGGTAAATAAGGTTTAAGAATAATGTTTTAAGAGTGAATTTAGGTTATGGTTCCAATCCTTTCCCTACTATTTAGACTAAAATTAAAATTAGATGTGGACTACAATATCAACATCTTATGAAGGTGACATTTCATCTTATCTTCATCTCCAGTCAGTGATTAAGAACATTCCCAGAGTAAAGTAATTCCTAGAAGAAACTGAGGGTTAACATTAAAGAATAAAGGGAAAAAAACAGTAATGAGAACCCTCTTCTTCACAATTCCAACAGTTCATTCAACTCTTATTCTCGAAAGACAATCAAGGGTAAGCAAGATGAGTATAGTGATGGGACATAATAATTGGCTTACGTAGATTATAAATGATTTTGTCCCCATCAATAAAATCCATTAGGTAACGTGGTGCCTCGAACTTTGTACTAAAGTTCAGGAGGATTACTGACGGAATTTGCAGTGGATGCAGCCTCTCGAGATAATAAGGCAAGACCCCTCTTAAAAACAAAAAACAAAACAAACAAAAAAAGTGTAGTGGGGCGTGGGGAAGTGAGGTTGTGTGATGCGGCAGGTGGGATGAAAGCCACATTACAATGCAAGTTGCCAGTGAGGATTATCTACATGACTACTGCATTCTTAGGGTCTGTAGGTCTAATTTTTCTTTGATCGCGCACAACTGAGCACCAACTGGCAGATATCTACAAAATCCACAAATCTAGGTTGCCTTTTGTTTCTTCGTTCCTCTCTTACTTTCTGCTGTCGCCTAAATAGGTTCCAAAGGAAGACTATATGAGGTTATTTTATGAGTATGACAATTTTAAAGTCCTACAAACATATCTGTTGTCTCTAAAATCTCACCTCTTTACCTTCAAACCCCATTATTATCACCCACCTAATGCCTGGAATCCTGCTGATTCTTCTCAAGTTTTGTTTGCAGTCTAAATACTTCTCTACTAATACTTATAGATGGGTGAAATGGGCTATAATGCATTTTTACACCAAAATAACAGAACTGTAAAGAGATCCCACCAGCAATGAATCAAGCTGAAATAAATAATGCAAGTACACTTGATGTCTCAAACTAGGCTATTGTTTGGTTAATAATAAAAACATTCTGCAAACAGATTTTAAGTGTGCTCTTAATGTAGAAAAGTGCTTATAGATCCAAATCTCTACCCATTTTCCTAATACTTATAGAATATTTGTAACCAACATAGCAAAGAAAGTTATACTTCCTTCAAGCAGATCCTTTCCTTCAAATCACCTGGGAAATTTTTCTGAAATGCCCTCATTCCCATGAGAGGGACGGATCTGACCATCTGTTACCTGAAAATGTTACCAAACCTAAGTAAATACTAAAAATCTCTTTAGAATTATATTTTCTATCAATTCAAACTTCCCTTGATAATACATTGGCATTTTAAAGAGAATACCTATCCTTTTTTTTTTTTTTTTTTTTTTTTTTTTTTTGAGATTGAGTCTTGTTCCTTGTCGCCCAGCCGAAGCTACTAGTGATCTCTGCAGTTCTACTGCAACCTCCACTCCCAGGTTCTGTTGGCCTCCTGCCTCAGCCTCCCACCTGAGACAGGCATGTGCCACCACGCCCAGCTAATTTTTGTATTTTTAGTAGACATGGGGTTTCACCATGTTGGTCAGACTGCTCTCGAACTCCTGATCTCGTGATCCACCCACTTTGGCCTCCCAGAGTGCTGGGATTACAGGCATGAGCCACTGCACCCAGCCCTTATTAATTATTTTTAATCCGTCAGACCCAGAAGACATACCATCAAAATTTTAAAAGATGAGGCAAGTACTTTAGGAAAGGTCAGGTGACATAGAAAAGCAGTAGCTTGGCCGGGCATGGTGGCTTAATGCCTGTAATCCTAGGCAAGAAGAGTGAGATTCCGTTTCAAAAAAACAAAAACAAAACAAAAAACAACAACTTCGCAGTCTTGCTCTGTTGCCCAGGCTGGAGTGCAGTGGCGTGATCTTGGCTCACTGCAACCTCTACCTCTAAGGTTAAAGTGATTCTCCTGCCTCAGCCTTCCAAGTAGCTAGGACTACAGGTACACGCCACGACACCCAGTTAATTTTTGTATTTTTAGTAGAAACGGGGTTTCACCATGTTGGCCAGGCTGGTCTTGAACTCCTGACCTCAGGGGATCCACTTGCCTTGGCCTCCCAAAGTGCTGGGATTACAGGCGTGAGCCACCATGCCGGCCTCTTTGACTTTTTTTGCAGCACTTTTTTCCTGGAATATTGTATGTCAAAATTACAACTTTTCTCTGAAATTACATTTTTTGTTTTGTTATTTATTTGTTTTTGTTTTTGTTTTTTTTGAGATGGCATCTCACTCTGTCGCCCAGGCTGGAGTGCAATGGTGTGATCTTGGCTCACTGCAACCTCCATCTCCCGGGTTCAAGCGATTCTCCTTCCTCAGCCTCCCGATTTGCAACACCCACACTTGTATTACAATCATACATGGAAGTGACATAACAAAAGTTAAAGGAGCATGGAACATCGGACTTCTTTTACTCCATGTGATCGCCAATACTAACTTAATATTATTTGACATTTTGCGAACTCACTAATAATACCAACTAATTTAATTATAATTTTTTGCTGACATTTTGATTCTCCATAAACTGAAAACCTCATCTGCTCCTGAGAAAACATGCTACAGGTCTGCATGTGAGAAGGCTGTTTATTTCTAGATGAGTGAAGGTTATAGTGAACTCTAGAGTAGGAGGTAAAAGGGGAAAAACTGGGAGAATTTTCCAATTTTTCATGAATTAGCCTAACACTAGAGTTTCAACAATTTGTTTAAAATAAGATCCCAAAGATCAGATTCAACTGTATTTAACTAAAAACATCAAAAACCATTCCAGAATTTTAAAAAAATAGTGATTTTTAGATTATGTATCAGTTTTGATTACCTACATCCTTGGTCCGTTCAATTAGTTGTAATAATTCAGTCCATCTGAAAATCCCAGAGACTTAATTAAAAAGAAATCACAGACCACAAAATTAGGCCATTTTTGAATGTAAGAATGTGACTAATTCAGTGTATAAAATCTATCCCTAGGGGTTTTTTCTCCTCCTGAAGCCACCACAACTAAAAAAGAAAGGTGGGTTGGTTTTAACTCAAGTAATTACTACCTCATGCTGGGTTTTCCAGTCATCTAAAACAGGAAGAAGGGGAAGGGAAAGAAGAAAGGAAAGGGAGGGAATGAAGGGGAAGAGGAAAGGGAAGAGAGGGAAGTAAGGAGAGAGAGGGAAGGAAGGAGGGAAAGAGAGAAAGGAAACAGAGGAAGAAGGGGAAGGAGTTAAAAAAAAAAGAGGAACGGAGGGAGGGAGGGAAGAAAGCAGGGAGAGAAATGCAGGGAGGGAAGAGAGACAGGAATGAGGGAAGAGGGAGAGAGAGAAAAGGGAGAAGGAGAGAGAAAGAGAAATGGGAGGCCAGAGGGAGAGACAAGGGAGGCAGGAAAGAAAGACTGACTCAAATTCCACATACCTGTTCATGATAGCTGGTACCAGAACTACTATTTGCTCCACAAGGTGCTTGTACTTGTGGAGGTCTTTCCACAGGGCAAGCAGGATCACTAAAGGAGGGAGAAACTGGGACAGCTGGGTGGGGAGTATGGTGGTGGTGGTGATGATGTTGAAAATGGTGACCATGCTGCTGAAAGCAACTTGTATGAGGATGTCCTAATGCATGGTGGTTCTGTGACGACCCTCCACATGGTGAGTGCTGGGGACAGCAGGAAGGTAACCTTGGCATTGCAGGAGGGCCAGTTTCCGTTACAGCACTAGATGTAGTTCTCCTTGAGTCATCTTGAAACAGAAAAAAATGCACAGAATAATCAAATCATGAAATATCACTGTGTAAAAAAATAAGTATGGGGTATAAATAATTAATAAATGTTTAGTAAATTCAAATCTCCGTAAATAATGTGATAGTGCCACATTCTTTTTTATTTTTGAGACGGAGTCTCGCTCTTGTTGCCCAGGTTGGAGTGCAATGGTGCCATCTCGGCTCAGCAAAACCTCCGCCTGGGTTAAAGCGATTCTCCTTCCTCAGCCTCCTGAGTAGCTGGAATTACAGGCATACGCCTCCAGGTCTGGCTAATTTTGTATTTTTAGTACAGATGGGGTTTCTCCATGTTGGTCAGGCCGGTCTTGAACTCCCAACCTCAGGTGATCCACCCGCCTTGGCCTCCCAAAGTGCTGGGATTACAGGCATGAGCCACCACGCCCAGCCAATAGTGCCACATTCTTAACATATACATCATATGATTTTAGGTAGTGGTCTTCATTGGGATTTTCCCGAAACTAAATTTTTCAGGAGGCTCATATTTACTGTGATGTGTAAGTATGGCAATAGATCATGTTTTCCTAGGGCGTAACAAATGATTTCTTACAAGTAAAATTGCATTTTAAAAGTTTAAAAATACCACGAGTCCTTCCACTATATGCTACAAAGCAAATGCTCTTCCCCTGAGCTCCATGAACCCCTAACATCATAAATCATTCCTAAATAATGCAGACAGCCATGTACTTCTTAAAATCTCACCTTCTTAAGACACAGCCACCCAAGTCAGAGTGTACCTGGCTGAGTCTCTCTATCCGCCAACCTTTTTTTTTTTTTTTTTTAAAAGACTGGGTCTCACTCTGTCACCCAGGCTGGAGTACAGTGGCTTGATCTTGGCTCACTGCAACCTCCACCTCCCAGGCTCAACAGGTTCTCCTGCCTCAGCCTCCTAAGTAGCTGGGGCCATAGCCACAAAGCACCATGCCCAGCTAATTTTTGTATTTTTTTCTAGAGATGAGATTTTGCCACATTGCCCAGGCTGGCCTCGAGCTCCTTCCTGAGCTCAGGTGATCAGCCCACCGTGGCATCCCAAAGTGCTTAGATTACAGGCGTAAGCCACCATGTCTGGACCAGAATCCTTTTTCTTTCCTTTTGATGCTATACAATAGAATATAAGAAATGATCAGACTCTAACACTTGGAAAATAAAATGTGCTTTATAATAATCTAGTGACTTAGTGTCACATCGTGGGGAAAGAAGCATGGAGTCAAATGAATCTGGGTTCTCATCTGGGACCTTTCTTTAGCAATGTGACCTTAGAAAAGTTATTTAATCTCCTTTTCATCTATAAAATGTGGTAATAAAATTGCCTTGCACGGTTGTTAGAAGATAGACGTCTTGATATAAAACACGAGTCCTGATTATGCTCTCTGCCACATGCCCAGTTATTTTGAAGGTATGTTCTTCTATGACAGAAGAACTGCAAAAGTATCCCCTGTAAGTCTGTGTCAGTGTTTCAAACTCATTTAAAACCCAGAAACTTTTCCTCAAACTAAATATTATATGGAAACTATATAAAAGAGATTTAAAAAAACTGAAGCCTCTGATTAAATTATAAGAGTGAAGAGCCTAAAGCCAAATCCTTGCCCTGCTGCCACCCTTAAACCCCCACTCTGATTCTGAGGCATCTCCTCAGAATCCTCAGAATTCTGGAACATTACTGTCCTAGCCTTGATTTTGGAGTACCCAAGAGTAGGGATACCTTGCTCCTATGTGGCTCAAAGTACCTAGCTAATCTCTTCTGGGCCAATATATCAATTAGGAATCTTCTGCTTATTTACAAATAAAATAAAAATCCAACCAAAACAGCTTAAACAATAAAGGGAATTATGGGCTCACATAAATGAACCCGGGTAGGGGGGTGCTTCAGATTGCTTGATAAGATTCCAGCAAATTTCCCTAAAATTCTCCTGGCTCTGCCCTCTCTTACATGTCCTATCCTGCCTTTCCTGATTCTCATCTCTTCAAGGTCTGTGCTCTAACCTCTGTTACCCAGTAGCTCTAATCTAAATTTCTGTATATTCGTTTTTTCCAAGTTCCTAGTCTGGCCTATGGGGGCTAATCTCCCAACCCTTTTGTAAAGGTTCTTAACCTGGGAACTCGAATTCACGGGTCTGTGAACTTGGACGGAAGAAAAATACAAACTGTCACTAACCTCTAATTGCCCTGAGAATTATGTTAAATATTGTAATTTGTAATAATAACAAAGACAACAAATTATCTACTTTTTAAAACAAATAATAGCAGTTCCAAAGTCAGTTCTATAATTACGTTACTTTCATTCACTTGTATTCCAAATGTGTTGAATAACCTGGACAGTGTTAAAACTAGCCTATCAGGAACTGACCGTGATCAACAGTGTCTTAGGGCTATGCTGAACCCAACATTAAGTAACTGTTTCCTATAAATTACAATATGTATAGCAATTATTCATTATTACAGTAGCTTTACTTGCTACAGCATTTTCAGGGTTTTATCTTAGTCCCTATGTAAAAGTGTTATACAAGTCAATATCATTTATTGTGTATTACATCAGGAAAAAAGGTTGAAAACCTTTGAGACACTAAGCTCACTCACTAGGATACACTAAATTACCTTCATGGTTCCTTCCAACTCTGACACTGTAATTTTACAAACCAAGTTACCTGAGGATTACGTGTGACTCAAAAAGTCAGGGTATGAGTTTATAACCATCACTAAAGTGATGGATATGACACACATCTGTTCAGAAATAGCTTGTCATCTTTTACCTTTGAGCATTTTGAATATAAAAATCAGATTGAGAGAAGAGGAAGCACAATGACTATAATGTATTTAAGGCTGAACACATACTTAAGGTGTAAAATCATTAACAGTATGGCTTCAAAAAAAAGACTGACCTTTTAGCTTTACTTCCTAGGCAACAGATTTGGCTTCCAATTAAATAGTCTATTTTCCTATAGTCCAGAACCTCTTTGTTTCTCAAATAGGCTTGCATCCGAAAGTAAAGACAACCAATTAGCTTCTCATTCAAGAGTTACTACCCAAATAAAATTGCCATAAATTAGAGGTAAAATACAAAGACATACGATTCAGTAAATAAAACACTTCCTTTTCTATTATAATAAACCCATAGAGGGCCCACTAAAAATGAGACAATCATGAACCTGCATCAGGGAAATTAACTCCACAGCCCAGTGACAATAATTTAGTTAAAGTGCCTCCTAGGAGTGCCTTCAGTAACTCTAACAGGATTACCGAGATGCAGGCATGACTTTAATCATTCATTCAACAGTCTTACACACAATAAAGTCGCGGTAAAAGATCTACAAAAGGGGCCGGACTTGGTGGCTCATGTCTGTAATCCCACCACTTTGTGAGGCAGAGGCGGGCGGATCACGACATCAGGAGATTGAGACCATCCTGGCTAACACGGTGAAACCCCATCTCTACTAAAAATACAAAAATTAGTCGGGCATGGTGGCGGGCACCTGTAATCCCGGCCACTCGGGAGGCTGAGGCAGGAGAATGGTGTGAACCCGGGAGGCAGAGTTTGCAGTGAGCCGAGATGGCGCCACTGCCCTCCAGCCTGGGTGACACAGCGAGACTCCGTCTCAAAAAACAAACAAACAAGCAAACAAACAAAAAGATCTACAAAAGGCACTGGATAATACAACGGTGAAAATGAAAAGTCCTGGCCTTTAACATAACTTACAGTAAGGTCTGCCTTTGCTGTTTTTATCTTTAGCAACCAGAAACTTGCTTGCACAATGTAGGTGGCTCAATAAGCGCTTTCTATATTTAAGTTAAATTCACAAGGGAAAAGCAGCATGCAATCATGTAGCTAAGTACCAAGAAGAGAAACACTTGCTCTTTGGCCCTTAAGGAGCTCATCATCAAGCATGGAGACAATTTAGGATACAAATCAACCAATATTAGAACAGAAGCACTGGGTTCTAGCATAGCATAAAGCAATGCTGCCCCCAATATCTGGCAATGCCTGGAGACATTTTTGGTTGTCACAATCAGAGGGGAGGTGATGTTACTAGAATTTAGAGGCTAGAAACCAAGGATGCTGCTAAATATCCTGTAATGCACAGTCCTTCCCCACCTCCCACTGTAAGAACTATCTGGCCCAAAGTCAATAATAGTGCCAAGGTTGAGAAATCTTGGCATAAAGGCGAAAAGGAGAGGTGCCACGCCAGATTGCCTAGGTTTGAATTCTTGTTCCACTATCATATAATCTTGGATATGTTATTTCACCTGTAGAATGAGAAGAGTAATAAAATCTCCCTCATTGGTTACTGCAAAACTCAGTTATTATAGGTAAATCCACCGGCCTACATTATAGGCTCAACAAATGTTAGCTATTGTTATTCACTACAGTGTAAGCTCTGTTAGAACAAAAATTTATCTGTTTTGTTCCCACTACCTAGAACAGTGCTTGACATATAGTGTGCAATCAATAAATATGTGTTAAACAAATGAATATATAGGATATCATGTATGCATAACACAAGGACCACATGGAGAGGTCAGGCAGATAATGAGCTGTTTGTGGCACATTGAGTTTGAACTGACTGCAGAATGGTCCAGGACAGATGTCCAAGAAGCAACTGGATATGAAAGTCTAAAATGGCCAGGCATGGTGGCTCACGACTGTAATCCCAGCACTTCGGAAAGCTGAGGCAAGTGAATTGCTTGAGTCCAGGAGTTCAAGACCAGCCTGGGCAACATGGCAAAACTCTATCTCTACAAAAAATACATAAATTGACCAGGTGTGGTGAAGTGTAGACTACTTGTGGGGCTACTTGTGGGGCTAATGCAGGAGGATCACTTGAGCCTGGAAAGTGGAGGCTGCAGTGAGCCTGTACTCCAGCCTACGTGACAAAGCAAGACCCTGTCTCGAATAAAAAAAAAAAAAAAAAAAAAGACGTTTAAAACAAATACAGTGGTCAAAAACACAGAAGAGAGAGTCATCAGCATACTAGTGATAGGTGACAACACTTACAGTAATGAAATGGGCTAGTGAGAAGGATGAGAACACAGTCCTGGGAAGAAAACGAATTATGAAAAGGAGACTATTGTTAGATTTTATAAGATCATGTTTATTCATTATGAAAGGAGTCAGAAGCCCATTAGAGGAAAGAGTTTAGTGTGACAAAAATACACTTAAATGTACATAGACATAACACAAGTGTACATGCGCATGTACTAAGGAAATGAAACCAGAGAAGATGCTGAAGACACAGGGAAGATATCAGTTGAAGCAAGGTTAAGGACAAAGGAAAGGATAAGAGGTAGAGCACAGATAAAGGAACTGGAAGGGACAGGAAAGAGTTAGGAGACTGGGAATTAGTAGAGGAGGTCAGGTAGAGAGCCACAAAAGTTTATATGGAGGCGTTGGAAGTTGCAGGAGTTCATGCTTAAGAACTTCCATTTATTCATTTTTTAAAATTTCCCCTGGGGAATGAAAACCTTGAGGAAAAGAAGAGTGTTTTGAAATAGGCACTTAGTGGAAGGAAAGGGAACTGATCAAGATATCTGATCAAGATTTCCTATAGAAAGCCCAGGATTAGAAACCATAAATTTATGGAGGAACTTGGATAAGTGTGAAGCTAGATGGCTTGAATGTGAGGGTTGGAAATATTCAAAGAGGTACAAGATAAGAACAGGTGGTGGAGAAAATAGTTGAACTAATGTTCCATAGTGTCCTGGAAGGAAATGGACCTTAAGAGAGGCCCATTTAGGACTGTAGCCAAGATGCTCAGAAATTAAATCTGATTTGTAAATGAATGCGGATTTACATATAAAAGTTTTCGGACTATTCTGAAATAAAGTTGGGACTGTATCACATAAAATGTATATAAGAATAATGCTACAGATAGACCAAGTGTGGTAGCTCACACCTGTAATCCCAGCACTTCCGGAGGCTGAGGCAGGTGGATTGTTCGAGCCCAGGAGACTGAGGCCAGTGTGGGCAACACGGCAACATGGCAAAACCTCCCATCTCTACAAAATTACAAAAATTAGCCGGGCGTGGTGGTGCATGCCTGTGGTCCCCCAGCTAGTCAGGAGGATCACTTGAGCCTGGGAGGCGGAGACTGCAGTGAGCCAAGATTGCACCACTGCACACGGACCTGGGCAAGAGAGTCAGGCCCTGTCTCACAGAAAAAAAAAAAAAAAGAATAATGCTACATAAAGCTATAACAGGAGACAGGCGTCAATGAGAAGTCAAATCCCTGCCTCAAAGATTATTACAGTTTTGTCAAGGTACTTAACTTCTCAGGTTTCCTCATGTCTGAAATGGTAAGAGAAATGCCAACATCAATAACTTTTTTACTTTTTGAAACAGGGTCTTGCTCTGTCAGCCGGGCTGGAGTGCAGTGGTGCCATCGAGGATCACTGCAGCCTCGACTTCTCAGGATCACATGATATACTCCTGACTCAGTCTCTGAGTAGCTGGGACTACAGGTGTGTGTCACCACGCCTCGCTAATTTCTGCAATTTTCTTTTTTTGTTTGTTTGTTTGCTTTTGTTTTCTTTTTTTCAAAGGAGACAAGGTTTCACCATGTTGTGTAGGCTGGTCTCAAACTCCTGGGCTCAAGTGATCCGCCTGCCCTGGCTTCCCAAAGAGCTGGGATTACAGGTGGGAGTCTCACCACGTCAAGGATTTTTTTTTTTTTTAAAGAGTTAAAATATATACAATATTATATAAGATACCCAAGTAACAAGCTAAGTGAAGAGTATGTACTCAACAAATGAAATAAAAGCCCATTTGATTTCTGCCTACATTTTTTCAGAGAACGTACTTAAAAGACACCCCTACTGGGCACAGAGGTTCACACCTGTAGTCCTAGCTACTTGGGAGGCTGAGGGAGGAGGATCACCTGAGCCTGGAACTTCAAGACTAGCCTGGGCCAAAAAAATAAAAAAGACACTCCTGGGAAATCTCTTTGAGAATGTTTCTTAGTGCTGCCCTCAGTTTTCCAGAGGAGAGAGTACTTCCTGATCCAGCCACACGTAGTTTTCTAATCTGTTAGATGTAAATTACATGAATATTAAAAGAATTAAATGAGACACTATTAAAAGCAAAAAGTGATAGAAAATATAAGATGGTTTCATTATTAATGGTGATTTAGTCAATCCACAAGCTACAGGGTCTACAGTGTCCCTAGTGGTAAGCAGTTAGCAAGTTCCTATCTCTGTACCATTATAAGTCTCAGTTAAACAAATGATACGAGAGAGAGCCAGAGATATCATTGCTAATTGAAACATAAGAACTATCTTGAGATAAGAGCTAAAACTGTAAAGAAAACTCCGGAATAAATATTTGTAACCCTGGATTAGGCAATGGTTTCTTAGATATGACACCAAAAGAAACAACAATAACCAAAAAACTCCCATGCTCATTCTCAATTATTTTGGGAAGATACCTAAGGAGTGGACTTAGTGCATCCAACGGTAACTCCATTTAACTTTCTGAGGAACCATCAAAGTGTTTTCCTCAGCAGTTGCACCATTTTGCATTCCTACCAGCAATTCACAAGGGTTCCAATTTCTCTGCATCCTTGCCAAGACTGGTGATTTTGTATTTTTGTTTGTGTTGTAATTAGAGACACACTAGTGGGGTGCAAAGTGGTATCTCATTGGGGTTTTCATTTGCATTTCCCTAACGATTAGTGATGTTGAGCACCTTGTGCTTCTCGGTCATTTGTATAACTTCTTCAGAAATATCTATTCAAATCCTGCCTCATTTTAAAATTGGGTTGTCTTTCTGTTAGGTTGGGGCTTTTTGTTTGTTTTTACTTTTTTATTTTTTAAATATAAATAGAGATAGGGTTTCACCACGTTGGCCAGGCTGGTCTCGAACTCCTGCCCTCAAGTGATCCTCCTGCCTCAACCTCCCAAATACTGGAATTACAAGCATGAGCCACCACACCCAACCTGTTGGGCTGTTTTAAGAGTGCTTTGTAGATTCTGGTTTCTAAATTGCTTATCAGATATAGGATTTGCAATATTTTTCTTTCCCCCATTCTGTAGGCTGTCTTTCACTATCTTGATAGCGTCCTTCAATGCACGAAAGTTTTAAATTTTGATGAAGTTCAACTTATCTACTTTTGGTTTTGTTGCTCATGCTTTTGGTGTCAGCCACTTACTTCTCCCCAAGCTCTCTTATTTGAGGTATAATACTCTGGTCACATATAGCATACAAACTCAAATATGAAATCAGCCTAATTATAGTAAAGACTATCTTGATAACATACGAAGTTTACTATAACGTAAGAATACCCGCTTATTAACATAGCTAAAATCTTAGACTTAAAAACAATAATATTTTCCCTAACAAAAGTAATGACAAAAAGTCTCCCCTCCCCCACTTTTTTTACATACCTCCTATAGAAGTGCCAGTGGTACTATTGCTTGTAAGAGTAGCTGAAGTCTCTGACACTGTGGAAGGTTGGCTACTGGTGACAGCTGAAGCAGTATCAGAGGCCTGCTCAGAGGTAGATGGATTTGAATTGTTAATGGAAGCGCTAGTAGCTTGTGATTCCATTCTTGCAGAAGTGGTTGGTACTACAGTAGGTTCTACAAAATACAAAACGTCAACTTAGCATTTCAAAACAAATTAGATAAAGGGTTATATTTTAATCTAAGCTAATGTGTTTATAATTATTAAATAACAAAACTTTAAAAATACAAGCTCTCTAATAACATACAGTAAAGAAAGCTTTCATAAAGCTAAACTGCAATATCAAACTGACAAGTTAACAAAATATGACCACATTTTTAAAAATTCAACACTGATATGCATATTTCAATAATTTAGGTAATTTAATAGTTTTTCAGGTAGCTTCTAAATAAGTTGTCTGATCTATAACAAAGAAGAGTAAAAGGAAAGTAAAAGTTCCTTGCTATGCACATACACATGATCACAAGCTGTCAGAATAGTGTTACAAACCATAATGTGTCTGGCACAATATGGATTCTAGGGTAAGACTGCCTGGATAGCAATATTGATTTCACTACTGACAGTATGAATATAAATAAGTTACTTAACCATTCTCCATTTCCTCATCTGTAGAACTGGGAAAGTATCAGAATTTCTTAATAGAACTGTCATTAGGATGAACTGAGATCACATACTTTGTATGATGCTTTACAGACAGCAATCACTTAACATTAGCTATGATTTCTAATATCTGTTTTAATCTTCTTTCCATGCCTTTTATATGTTTTCCAAAGAAAATTTTGTAAATACTAATATTCACCAGTGCTTTCTAATAAAAATTAACATTTTTCCATCAGAAAGTAAAAGAAATTTCAGGTAGACTTCAACTTACAAGTAAGTTTCAAAGAACTAAGTTTAAAATGGTTGCTTAAAATTGAGAACAATGGGAATAAATCCATCCAAAGCATAGTCACAACAATTAAACCTGAAAATAAGGGAGTCTCTTAATGTGCTATGGAATGAGAGGGTTGACTTTCTATACAATACACTATGGTAAGCTAATTCCTTAGGCACAAATAATAACTGTGAGTCTATATGGGACACTTTGAATGAGGGTGTGTCCAAATGTATATGCAAATTGCTTGTACATAAAAAAGGGGGAAAAGAACTTCTGTTTATTTGTAAATAGTTTAACTAGTGTTTCTCAACCTTGGCAATACTAACATTTTGGGCTAGACAATATTTTGTTCGTTGGCGAGGAGATATGCACTGTGAACTGTACAATGTTTAGCGACAACCATGGTCTCTATCCATCAGATGTCAGTAGCAACCTCCCCTAACTGTGAAAACCAAAAATGTCTCCAGACACTGCCAAATATCACTTGGGGGAGAAAACTGCCCCTATTTGAGAACCACTGGTCTGATGTACTTAGTTTTGGATTTATTTTTAATAAGAGAGAAGAAGCCTTCCACTGAGAAAAACTAGTGGGGGAAAGGGAGCATCTACTGATCACTGGAATACTTTTAACCCAGCAAAGTGTAAATTCTGGTTCAACTTACTGTAATGTGGAAACGGCTACTCTATCACCTTCTCCTACTTACCGGCTAGCAGGTGTCACATTGGAACACAAACAGAAAGTTTCCAAAATAGTCACCCTATATTTAATTAACTCTCATCATTAATCCCTATTACATTAACCACTGTCTTACAGATAATTTATGGTGTTTCAAAACAAAAACGAAGAGACTGTTGAATGAAAGGCAAACAGTTGTTTATCTCTTCATAAACAACTGAGTACTGATACTCTGAAAGTTAAGACCACCAAAACTGCAAATAGACCATAGAAGAGCTGATTGCATATGGCCTCCAACTCTTTCGACCTACCTGATATATTCTTTGCCCAATTTATAGCTAACTCCCAAACCTAACAAACTCATATATGGCTTATCGTTTTCCTTTTGGGAAATTATGATTGACCATTTCCTAAGATATAACTAATAATACCTCAAGATGATTCTTAATATGCGGGCAAATTCGCATATGTATTCATTCATATATTCATAAATCCCACCACTTTTCCTAATGTCTGTATTCCAACTCTGGTTTTGTTTCCTCAGTTACTTGGGTACAGCTGTAAGCCAAAATACAATACAAAAAATGAGCAGCACAAAAAGGTATCAATAATATTGAAGGATAACATAACCTTTAAAAGTAAAATTAGACATTTCAAATAGCCAGTATTAGTCATTTAAAATTCAGTTATACTGCTTTTGTGTTTATATTTAAAAAGTGCTGCTTCTACTTTTTCATGGCAAGTTAAAGACAATCATATTACAAATCAAACTAAACTAGTTTGAGCTAACCTCAAACTACCATTTGTAAAAATATTTTTTCCTGAGAAAATAGCTAGCAAGTATTGAAACAATAACCACAAAGAATTTTATGTAAATTTACAAGCGTAGGATATTATATCAATTAAAAACTTGAGATTTAAAAATCTGACAATTTCCCTGTAGTTTAAAAATACATTACCAGTAAGCAGAAGGGGTTTCTAGCATATTAAAAGATTTCCTTTTATCAAACTCCTTTTATAATTTTCTACTGTTACTACTTCAATTTACCATCTTCATCAACGGTAAGGTCCACAACTTCTGCTGCATTCTGCCTCAAGGGCTGTATAACAGTAGAAATCCTACTGCGGTTCCGTGGCTCCTGTGGCCGACTTGCATGAGAACTTGAACCCTGGCTCCAGTGAGATCTGGAGTGTCCAAGGGTTGAACGAGACCTTAAATGACATCAATATTAAGTTAGTAAATATAAATAAAGAATTATTAGTCACCACAAAAACCCATAAGCCTTTCTTACTAAATGTTACATTTTTCATACAAAATTTCTCCAGAGAAATAATCGTAATAGAATTAAAAATCATGACTAGCACAATGTCTGGCACTCAGTAAACTTTGCTGAATGAATCACCGACTAATTGACCTAAGAATATAAGAAATGCTATGTTGTACCAATTATTAGTGTAAAATACAGGATTCTGTTTCAAGAATGCTACTCTCTCTTCCACGGTTACTTTGGGTATTTACCCAGGTTATAATAAACTGTTTACATTTTCAGTTAATAGTTAAAATTATTCACCATAGGTAAAGGAATAAAAATAACATCCTACACATTTAATAATATCCACAAGGTCTTGTATGTTTAGCTCAGGACAGATTTGCAAAACATTGCTTTAGGAGTCCTAAACCAAGCTAAGCTTCTAGTATTGCCATAAAAGAAAACAAAATAATAATAATAATAATAAACAAGCACCAGGGAGATTTCCTGATGTGTAGATGTAAGGATATTCTGATTAGTTTATTAGTTTGGTAGCCACAAGAAATATCATTTGCGTGAGCTACTTTATGCTTTTAAAACATGTGACTGCGAACCCTAAACATCTAACTTCATTTAAGTATGTGTGTGGCATTACACTGGTCTAAATTTACTTACAGGTGTATATACTTTTAAGGACTCAACTACTAAAGATTTGGACTGAGGATATACAGGGATAATATGTAGAATATGCAGTCCTAAGTCTCCAGGAGAAAAAAATAACTCTTTTAGAAAGGTGAGGTCAATAAAACACAAGGGCTTTCTCCTGCTCAAACTAATATAAAACTGCTTATAAGCTTATTGTCAGCATTTATGGAAAATATCTGCAATATAAAAGGTCATCGGGGGTGGGAGCTTAACCATTCAGTAGAGAACTCCAAAGGTCAAAGTGGGTTGAAAATGGCCTCAACATTTACAGCCCAACTTGAACTTCAACGATTATAGAACCTAGAGTTTAAAAAGTTCAAATTCTAAAATAAAATTCTTAAGAAGGAGTATAAAGGTTAATTACGGAGCCACTGTCAAAACAGGATAGCACATATCAGAAACAGTTGTGGTATAGCTTGAGCCATGATAGTAAACAAATGTCATGGGATAAAATGGTTTTATCTGAGGACAGATATCACCATTTAAAATTCTTGAAAAACCAAAAGTCTATGATGAGACTGAGTAGTCTATTATCTCTGGGAAGCTCTTAATAGCTGAAGTAAATTATAGGTCCACTTTGCAGTACTTCTGTGAAAGCCATCATATTCTACTAGATGGAACAACTGCAAAAAAACTGAATGTATGAGGAAATCTCAAGGAGGTATTAGTGGCCACTATGATTAGTAACAACTGTCAAATCCTGACACAAAACTCTAAAACACAGAAATACTCTCTTACATGAAAGAGCCAGGCCGAGCATAGGTGGCTCACGCCTGTAATCCCAGCACTTTGGGAGGCCGAGGTGGGCAGATCACAAGGTCAGGAGTTCGAGACCAGCCTGGCCAATATGGTGAAACCCCGTCTCTACTAAAAATACAAAAAAAAATTAGCCAGGCGTGGTGGCTCATGCCTGTAATCCCAGCTACTCACGAGGCTGAGGCAGGAGAATTGCTTGAACCTGGGAGACGGAGGCTGCGGTGAGCCAAGATGGCGCCACTGCCCTCCAGCCTGGGTGACAGAGGGAGACTCCATCCCAAAAAAATAAATAAATAAGCAAAATAAACGAAAGGGCCAAAACCCAGCTAAACAATAACAAAGTTAATATCTCAGATAACAATAAGGAAATATAAGAATGGGTCATGTACACTGTGGGTCTTTTTCAAGATCATTGTCTATTACTCAGGTAAATGCATCTGCTTGACATCAACCATGTCCAAAACAAGACCTCTAGTCCTACAATGAAAAATGTCTGTAATTTCAGTAGTCCTTACAGCTCATAAAAATTGAGTCAATGTTGTACCAAGCACTATGCACAGTCACAGGATAGGTGTGGTACATAACACTGATTATCGGTTTTACTCAGAGTTGGGGAAAATCATATAAAATTAAAACAAACAAGGATATGTTATAGAATGCTCACTTCCATGCCTTTAGAAGTAGCACTTTGATGCTAAAATGGCAAGTGGAAAAGCATGTTCTAAGTGTTTGTAACAGATGTCAGAAATATGAATATATACTTTTAAAATCAGTAACATATTAACATGCAACAAGCTAATGCACTTCTAAATTCGTTCCAACACAAAAATTAATATTCATCTGTTTATTAGTTTGGTGTATCAAATGTAACAAAGCAACTCTTTATTGCTATTATTACGAATACTTATAATCATCTAAAGTATAAGATGAATGCTGTGTTAGGAGCTGATATTTCACAGGGAAAGTCAAAGTGATAGGAGTTGATATTTCACAGGGACAGTAAAGTGATTCTGAAATAAGGCAACCTCTTTTCCAGTTATTTATAAAAACAGATGAGGATGTTTCATTGATGTGTTAGTTCAGAGCACAGATAAAATTACTAAGTGAAGGACAAAGAGTCAAACAATATGTTTTGAATTAGGGTGCCCTAACACAGTAACAGCACAAGTTTCACTAGTATCAGTGAGTAACATATTGAAACAAGTAGATTCTAACCAAAAGGGCTATTTCAACATCAATACCCCTTAATATTTTTTTCATTTTTAATTTTAATATCATCCCAAATATTTACATACTATTCACATCTAAATTTCAAAGGAGATCAATTCTCCACATCATTAAAAAAATACAATTTGGCCGGGCGCGGTGGCTCAAGCCTATAATCCCAGCACTTTGGGAGGCTGAGGCGGGCGGATCACGAGGTCAGGAGACCGAGACCATCCTGGCTAACACGGTCAAACCCGTCTCTACTAAAAAATACAAAAAATTAGCCGGGCGAGGTGGCGGGCGCCTGTAGTCCCAGCTACTCGGGAGGCTGAGTCAGGAGAATGGCATAAGCCCGGGAGGCGGAACTTGCAGTGAACTGAGATCTGGCCAATGCACTCCAGCCTGGGCGACAGAGCGAGACTCCATCTCAAAATAAATAAATAAATAAACAAATAAAATACAATACAATTTTATAAAACACTAAGTAAAATTACTGTTTATTCAGAGCATTAACTCTTAACTCTCATTGGATACTTGGGGTGCTTTTAAAAAGACTAACCTCTAAAATTCTAGTTCAAATCTGGGAAAGAGTCTAGGCAACAATATAGCTTTATTTTATTATCTCTCCAGGTGAGTTTAAGGCAGCCTGCTTTGAAAACCACAAATCTAGACGGGCTTGGTGGCATGTGCCTACAGTCCCAGTACTATGGAGAATGAGACAAGAGAATCACTGGAGCCAAGGGGCTCAAGTCCAGCCTGGGTAACATAGCAATATTCTGTCTCTTACAAAAAAAAAAAAAAATCCACTAATCTGATATATGCATACTCAAACTGGGTCTCAAAAAAATAAAAATAATGCAAATATCTGCAGCACAAATAGGTTTAATATTTATATTTAAAATTTCAAAGATTTAATTAAGAATTAAAATCTCACCGATAGCCTTCTCCAACTGTTACAATCTCCACTTCACTATCAGTTGAGGTAACATTAATTTCTTCATTGGCAGTAACCTGGGGAGTGGAGGAAGCTTCTATCACCACAACATCTTCATCAATACTTCCTGGAAACAAAAAGAAAAAAACATTTAAAGGTATCTTCCTGTCAGCTAATTGTTAGGCAGAAATCTTTATTCTGACTTTGAAGACTATGAAATTCATTGCAAAACTAAAAACCTTATCTGTCAAAAAGTTTTTTTAAAAAAATACACAAGGAGCGAAAAACACACATAGTGAAAATGGTAATCACTGTTTTAATCTATACTCCTTTGCATGTTTACTTTCTCTTCTATGGATTTGGTGTATTCATTACAAATGTTCAGTGGTTTCTACATGAATTTGTAAGATCTTACATAGATATTTATCCTGTAATATCTGTAGTATATTATAGATCTTATATCTATCATTATATAAGATATTAACCCTTCAATATCACAGAAAAAGTTATTACAGTAGCTTTGTATGTTTTTTCCAAGGTTGTTTTCATTTAGGTGATATATTATTTTAAAAAAACACACAGTAGCCTTTTAGTTTTATGTTATGAAATTTGTTATTGATTGATTGATTGACTGAGACAGTCTTTCACTCTGTCGCCCAGACTGGAGTGCAGTGGCATGATCTCGGCTTACTGTAACCTCCTCTGCCCTCTGGGTTCAAGTGATTCTCATGCCTCAGCATCCCAAGCAGCTGGGACTACAGGCATGCATCACCACACCAGGCTAATTTTTTAGTACCGATGGGGTTTCACCATGTTGCCCAGGCTTGTCTTGAACTTCTAACCTCAAGTGATCCATCCCACTCAGGCTCCCAAAGTGCTGGGATTATAGGCGTGACCTACTGCACCCAGCCAAAATTTGTCATTTTTAAATGTGTGTTCTTTTCTAAATCATTCTAAGCTTGGAAAGTGCATCTTTATTTACAAGATGGATACATATTAAATTAGACTTGGTCCAAGTCTTTGTTTAATATTCCTTATATTACTATTATCTAGAACTTTTGTTCTAACAAAAATGTTATGACATTAGGTAAGATTATATAAATAGAATCCTGCTCTGTCTCTCCACAGCTAACTAGCTATCACCAAAACATTTATTGAAAAATATTTTCTTTTATCCCATTAATTTTTGATACCTCCTCGAATTTTCAGTTATGCAAAAGAAATACATTCTGGAAGTTTACTGCACAACATAGGGTCTATGATTAACAATAACGTATTGTATGTTTAAAAATTTGCTAAAAGGGTATATCATGTTAAGTGTTTCAACCAAAAAAGGAAATAAAGGTAAGGGGACAGGAAGAAATTTTTGGAGGCAATGGATATAAATCCATGGCATTGATTGTAATGATGGTTTTACAGGTGTTATACCGCTCTCCAAACACATCAAGTTATATACACTAACTACCTTCAAGCTTTTAGTATACTAATTATACCTCAATAATGCAGTTAAAATATTTTTTGATACTTCTCTTAAATATTATGTATATTTTAGGGTCCATTTTGAAACAATTCAACCCCTTTGACATAGAGTCTAGTATCAGGGTAAGTCTACTTTTTAAAATAGTCTTTTTGAGGTATAACTTACATACTTTGAAATTCAACCATTTAATCTGGCCTTCTGCCAGAAACCACTATCTTCCAATAATTCACCAAGACGACAAACACAAAGGAAAAGAGAAGAGGCACCTGCAATATGTTCTCTAGGGCTTTTAGAAAATATGGAGTTGTTCCTTTGGCCACAGGCATAGGAATCCACAAGAAAAGCAATGCTGTAGACATCAAGAAAATGGCTACTGTTCATACAAAAATTAGCTGGGATTTGGCGCTCGCCTGTAATCCCAGCTACTCGGGAGACTGAAGGAGGAAAATCACTGGAACCCAGGAGGCGGAGGTTGCACACCAATCTCGGAGGTTGAGCCGAGATCACACCAATGCACTCCAGCCCGGGCGACAGAGTGAGAATTCATCTCCAGAAAAAAAAGAAAAGAAAATGGCTACTGTTGGCCGGTTGTGGTGGCTTACGCCTGTAATCCCAGCACTTTGGGAGGCTGAGGTGGGCGGATCACGAGATCAGCTGTTTGAGACCAGCCTGACCAACATGGTGAAACCTCGTCTCTACTAAAAGTACAAAAATTAGCCGGGCATGCTGGCATGTGCCTGTAATCCCAGCTACTCAGGAGGCAGGAGAATCACTTGAACCTGGGAGGTGGATGTTTCAGTGAGCCGAGATCGCACCACTGCACTCCAGCCTGGGTGACAGAGCGAGACCCCATCTCGGAAAAAAAAAAAAAAAGAAAGAAAAAGAAAATGGCTACTGTTCAAAAAGGAATGCCCCATAAATCTTACCATGGCAAAACTGGAAGTTACAATGTCACCCACCATGCTGTTGGCATTGCTGTAACAAACAAAATTCTTGCCCAAAGAATTAATGTACATAATGAGCATCTAAAGCACGACAGCTGAGATGGCTTCCCAAAACACATGAAGGAAAAAGATCAGAAAAAGAAGGAAGCCAAAGAGAAAGGTACCTAGGTACAACTGCCACACCAGCATTCTCCACCCAGAAAAGCACACTTTGTGAGAACCAATAGACAGGAGCCTGAACTGCTGGAACCTATAACCTGTAAATTCATGGCATACTAGGTGGCCAAAAAAAAAAAAAAAATCAAAGACACCTGGACTATAAACAAAAGAAAATAAAACCTGAGAGCATTATGCTAAGTGAAATAAGCCAGTCACAAAAAGACAAAAACTGTGATTCCGGTTATGTGAAGTATCTAAAGTAGTCAAATTTGTAGAAACAGACAGTAGAGTGGTGGTAACCAGGGTCAGAGGGAAGAGAAAGAGAAGTTGTATAATGGCTATAGAGTTCCAGTTTTGTAAGATGAAAAAGTTCTGGAGATGTTTCACAACAAATGTAAATACACTTTTTTTTTTTTGGAGACAGGGTTAGGCTAGAGTTTAGAGGCACAATCACGCTCATTGCCCTCCATCTCCTGGGCTCCAGATATCCTCCTAACTCAGCCTCCTGAGTAGCTGGGACTATACGTGCACACCACCGCACCCAGCTTTTTTTTTTTTTTTTTTTTTTTTTTTTAGTCTTTTAAGAGATAGTGTCTTAGTACATTTCTTAGGCTCGTCTCAAACTCCTGGGCTAAAGCAATCCTCCTCCCACCTCGGTCTCCCAAAGCGCTGGGATTACAAGTATGAGCCACTGCACCTGGTCCCAATGTGAATCTACTTAACACTACTAAACTGTATGCTTAAAAATGGTTAAAATGGTTTGTTTTTTTGTTTGTTTGTTTGTTTTTTAGAGACGGAGTCTTGCTCTGTCGCCCAGGCTGGAGTGCAGTGGATCTCAGCTCACTGCAAGCTCCGCCTCCTGGGTTTACGCCATTCTCCTGCCTCAGCTTCCCGAGTAGCTGGGACTGCAGGCGCCCGCCACCTCGCCCGGCTAGTTTTTTGTATTTTTTAGTAGAGACGGGGTTTCACCGTGTTAGCCAGGATGGTCTTGATCTCCTGACTTCGTGATCCGCCCGTCTCGGCCTCCCAAAGTGCTGGGATTACAGGCTTGAGCCACCCTGCCCGGCCTAAAATGGTTTTTAAAAAAGTAATACTCCATTTCTTCTCTTGCTGTGTTTTTTACAAACCCGTTATTGAATGGCTTCTTCATTACTATCACCTGTCAATACAAATGTAAGCCAACAGTTTACAAATAATGTCTATAATTAAGAATTTTCCCATAATGAGTGTAAAAAAATTCACCCACTTTAAGTGTACATTTTGCTAATTTTAGTAAATTTATGGAGTGTAATCATCACCACAATCCAGTTTAAGAACATTTCCAATAACCCCAAAAGAGCTTGCATGTCCTGTTTCAGTCAATCATCATCCCCTATATCAACTTCAATACCCCTGCAACAACTGATCTGCTCTCTGTCATTACGAATTAGTTCGTATTTTGTCAAGTTTTATGTTAAGTAGAGTCACACATTACATACACGTTTGGCTCCTTTCACTCAGCATATTTATCTTGAAATATATTCATTTGTTGTATCAGTATTTGTTCTTTTTTTATTAGTATCCAATCATATGGATATAACACACTTCGTTTATCCATTCATCCACTGATGGACATTTGGGTTTTTCTCAGTTTTTGCATATTACAAATAAAGCAGCTATGAACATTCATGTATAAGTCTTTGTACAAACATGTGCTTTCATTTCTCTTAGGCAAATACTTAAGAATGTAATTTCTAGGTTCTATGGTAAGTTTGTTTAACTTTTTAAGGAACTGCCAAATTGTTTCCCTAAGTGGCTCTACAATTTTACATTCCCAGTACGGAAATGAAGGTTTTAGGTTCTCCACATCCTCACCAATACCTATTATTGTCTCTTTTTCATTAAACTTGTTCCAGTGGCTATACAGTGGTATCTCATTGTGGTTTTAATAACCATTTCTAAAATAAGAAGGCTGAGTACAAGGGCTCACGCCTATAATCCCAACACTTTGGGAGACCGAGGCAGGCAGATTGCTAGAGCAAAGGAGTTCAATCCAGCCTGAGTAACATGGTGAAACCCTGTCTCTACAAAAAATACAAAAATTTCCTGGGCATGGTAGCCTGTAGTCCCAGATACTCAGGAGACTGAGGTAGGAAGACAGCTTGAGCCTGGGAGACAGAGGCTGCAGTGAGCCGAGATGGCACCACCGCACTCCAGCCTGGGCAACAGAGCCAGACCTTGTCTCAAAACATAATAATAATTTAAAAAACAAAAAACAACGTAAAATAACTAATGGTGCTGAGCATTTTTTCATGTGATTATTAGTTACTTTGGTTTTTGTTTTTGTTTGAGAAAGTGTCTTGCTCCAACGCCCACGCTGGAATGCAGTGGCACGATCATAGCTCACTGCAGCCTTGACCTCCTAAGCTCAAGCAATCCTCCCACCTTAGCCACCCCAGCAGCTGGGACTACAGGTACATGCCACCACGCCCAGCTAATTTTTAAATTTTTCATACAAATGAGGTCTCACTATGTTGCTCAGGCTGGTCTTGGATTCCTGAGCTCAAGCAATCTTCCTACCTTGGACTCCCAAAGTGCTAGGATTATAGATGTGAGCCACCATGCCAAGTCTAATTTTATTAGCTACTTTGGTGAAATGTCTATTCTTTTGTCCATGTTTAATCTGAGTTTTTGGTATCATTGTTGAATTATAAGAATTCCTGGCCAGGCACCATGGCTCATGCCTGTAATCCCAGCATTTCGACAGGCTAAGGCAGTGGATTGCTTGAGCCTAGGCGTTCAAAACCAGCCTGGGCAACATGGCGAAACCTTATCTCCACAAAAGCTACTCCGGAGGCTGAGGTGGGAAGATCACTTGAAACCGGGGCACTGAGTCTGCAGTGAGCCAAGATTGTGCCATTGTACTCCAGCCTGGACGACACAGTGAGACCCTGTGTCTCAAAATAATACTAATAATACTAATAATACTAATAATAAAGAGTTCCTTATATATCCTGAATTCACGTCTTTTCTCAGATATACTATTTGCAAATACTTTTTCACAGTCTGTAACATGCCTTTTCATTTCCTTAATAGCATCTTTTGAAGCACAAAAGTCTCTAATTTTGGTGTTCAAATTGGCAACTTCTTTTATGGATTGTCACTTTGGTGACATATTTAAGAAACCTCTGTCCAACCCAAGGTAACAGATTTTCTCCTATGCCTCCTTCTAGAAGTTTTATCATTTAGTTCTTACATTTAGGTCTATGATCTACTTTGTTAATTTCTGTGTCAGACAATAGGTAAAAGGTCTAAATTTATCTTTTCTGCATATGGATATACAATACTCCAAAGAACAGAACAGGCCAGGTGCAGAGGCTGACGCCTGTAATCACAGCAATCTGGTAGGCTGAGGTGGGCAGATCGCTTGAGCCCAGGAGTGCAAGACCAGTTTGGGTAACATGGCGAAACCCCATTTCTACAAAAAATAAACAATTAGCCAGGTGTGGTGGCATGTGCCTGTAGTGCCAGCTACCCACCAGAAGGCTGACGTCAGAGGATCACCTGAGCCCTGGAGGCTGAGGCTGCAGGAACCCCTGATGGCGCCACTGCACTCCAGCCTGGGCAACAGAATGAAATCCTGTGTCAAAAAAATAAAGGGGGGGAAAAAAGCAGAAAATACCAGCAGACACTGGTAAATAAGGGAGATAATGAAAGATTATCTGATTTGGAGAAACTTTTTTAAAATTACTTAATAATATTGTATTTATACTCTGGAATATTTGCAAAATGTTATTATCAATTAGATAGAAAACATAACATTTATTAGAAGTTACAAGATGTGAAAATGTTTGAAGTGGTTTTTCAGGTCCTAAAGATTACACACACACACTGAAGTAAAATGCATTTTTAACAGCACAAATATATCTTATGGGCAGAAAAAAAAAAAAACAGTAGCACCCAAGTGGCTATTTAAAATAATATTGTAGATTGAATTTCCAAATTATTTTCCAACTCTTGCTTCATAATCATGAGCACAATGCAGCTTAAGGTAGAGGTACAAAGGGAACCTTGAGATATTAATCCAGCTAACCATTGACTTTGCAGATGTTACTTGTTGTTAATTAACTCAAATTATTAAATATGGAATTAAGTAATGGTGGTAAAAGTATATTTAAAACTAAAAGCATTATGTATCAACAAAAAGTCATGATTTTAAAAAAACTTTTCTTATTTCAACCCATAAACTGGGCATTACCAGTTCTACATGGAGAAAAGTTATATCTACATATCAACTTTATTTATGATTTTTCTCTACTTATCTGTATACAAAATTTCTTTCAAAACCTGTTTTAAAAAAGAGGAAAAACTAAGGCCGGGCACAGTGGCTGACGCCTGTAATCCTGGCACTTTGGGAGGCCGAGGTGGGAGGATCACAAGGTCAGGAGATCGAGACCAGCCTGGCCAACATGGTGAAACCCCGTCTCTACTAAAAATACAAAAATTAGCCAGGTGTAGTGGCAGGCGCCTATAGTCCCAGCTATTCTGAGGCTGAGGCAGGAGAATCACTTGAACCTGGGAGGCGGAGGTTGCAGTGAGCCAAGATCGCGTCACTGCACTCCAGCCTGGGTGACAAGACCAAACACTCCGTCTCAAAAAAATAAATAAATAAAAATAAAAACAAAAAAAAAACCTGTAAAAAATAAGCTAACATTATTGAACACATTTCACATGGCTTATGTAACATTTTGAAACCTCAATGATAAATGATACAAAGCTAGCTTTGCTAATCCATGAAAATTCAATTTATATAACTTTTTATAAATACAGAGATCATGTAACTAAAAGTATATAAATAGCTTGCTGAAGCATCCTTATTCTATTGCTTAAACATCATTATTTTTCTAAAAAGGACTTTATGTATAATTTGAACATAATACATAAAAATTATATAACTAAAGCATATTCACAACAGGCAACATTTTGGCATCTACAATCTAGTGTTTTCTAGGATAACAGTTATTTAAACCAAAATTTTAAAAAGGGAAACATTTCTAAAATTATGAAGTTAATCTTATTAAATAGCACAGCTTAAAAGAAAATCAGGAGAATAAGTCATTTCTTACTGGGTCAATTTTACTCTCATTTTATCTTTTACATTTAGAAATACTAAAGGACAAAAAACGAGTATAGCTAAGATAGTGGTAGGACTGTAGGTGATTTTCTTTGAATTGTTTGTTTTTTAAGATTAGGTTGTTTATAGCTTTTAAAACATCATGAGAAAAATAACATATTTCTCTGGCTACCAGACTAGAAAGAATATGAGTAGTATCACAACGATAACAAAAACACGGCCGGGCGCGGTGGCTCAAGCCTGTAATCCCAGCACTTTGGGAGGCCGAGACGGGCGGATCACGAGGTCAGGAGATCGAGACCATCCTGGCTAACACAGTGAAACCCCGTCTCTACTAAAAAAAATACAAAAAAACTAGCCGGACGATGTGGCGGGCGCCTGTAGTCCCAGCTACTCGGGAGGCTGAGGCAGGAGAATGGCGTGAACCCGGGAGGCGGAGCTTGCAGTGAGCTGAGATCCGGCCACTGCACTCCAGCCTGGGCGACAGAGCGAGACTCTGTCTCAAAAAAAAAAAACAAAAAACAAACAAAAAAAAAAACAATGTTTCTCTGCGAGAGTTCTTTATGAACTCCTCAAAGTCCATTTCTATTTCCTGGTAAGAGAGCACAGATTCTCTTGGCATCAGCAATAAGCAATGTTAGCCACTATACTCACTGATCACCTTAGTCCCTCTGTGCCTTAAGACTGGAATGATGCTAACAGTAAGAAGAGTTTCCATGGCCAGGCGTGGTAGCTCATGCCTGTAATCCGAGCACTTTAGGAGGCCGAGGCAGGTGGATCACCTGAGGTCAGGAGTTTTGAGACCAGTCTGGCCAACATGGCAAAACCCCGTCTCTATTAATAATACAAAAATGAGCTGGGCATGGTGACGTGTGCCTCTAATCCCAGCTACTCGTGAGGCTGAGACTTGAACCCGGGAAGTGGAGGCTGCAGTGAGCCAAGATTGCGCCATTGCCCTCCAGCCTGGGCGGCAAAGCAAAACTCTGTCTCAAAAAAAAAGAAAAAAAAAGATAGTTTCCAATCTGTGAGCACAAACTTTGTGCCATATATAGTATTATGCATGTCTAGCCCCATCAAGAAACTGAAGCTTAGAAAGTTTAAGTGACTTACAAGCAAACAATAAGCAACACTTAAAATTCAAAGCTAATTCCAATTCTAAAGCTCACATTCTTTTCATAAATGACATCATGTTACCATACCTACTAAACATGTGGGCGTGTAATTACTATCAAAAGCATTTTCATGCTACCAGATGCTTTTGCCACTGCTCCTGTCTTTTATAGTCACAATTAAAGTTATTGAAGTTATAGCAACTGACTCCACTTTGGGACTCCTCTGTTGGTATCTTTCCAACAGAAATGAAAACATATAGATACACAAAGATTTGTACCCAAATGTTCACTGCAGCATTTTCACAATAGCAAATACCGGAAACAATTCAAAACGCCCTTGACTTCTACCTACCTAGAGGAGCCTGCTCACTAGCCTTATAGATGTCATGTGTATCTCATCTTCATGACTAATGGCAGTACAGAAACACAAGTAGGACCAGAGCCCAGCCAGGGAATAAATCACTTAAACAATTCCAGCCAGGGGCAGTGGCTCATGCCTGTAATCCCAACACTTTGGGAGGCCAAGGTGGGCAGATCATAAGGTCAGGAGTTCAAGACAAGTCTGGCCAACATAGTGAAACCCCGTCTCTTCTAAAAATACAAAAAAAAATAGCTGGGCATGGTGGTATGCACCTGTAATCCCAGTTACTCAGGAGGCTGAGGCAGAGAATCATGTGAACCCGGGAGGTGGAGGTTGCAGTGAGCTGAGATCACACCACTGAACTCCAGCCTGGGCGACAGAACGAGATTCCATCTCAAAAAACAAAAAACAAACAAAAAAACATGCCATCACTGACAACTAGATAAACAAAATGTGGTATATCTATACAACAGAATGCTATAACTAATAAAATAAAAACTAATTACTGATACCTGCTACAACATGGATTAACCTCCTTAAAAAATTATGCTAACTTAGGCTGGGCCCAGTGGCTCATGTCTGTAATCCAAGCACTCTGGGAGGCCAAGGCAGGTGGATTGCTTGAACCCAGGAGTCGGAGACCAGGCTGGACAACATGGAGAAACCTTGTCTCTACAAAAAAATACAAAAATTAGCCAGACATGGTGACATGCACCTGTAGTCCTAGCTACTCGGGAGGCTGAGATGGGAGGATTGCTTGAGTCTGAGAAGCAGAGTTTGCAGTGAGCTATGATCACCACTGCACTCCAGCTTGGGCAACAGAGCAAGACCTGCCTCAAAAAAAAAAAAAAAAAAAAAAAAATTATGCTAAGTAAAAGAAGCCAGACAGTAAAGACCATATATTATATGATTTCATTTATATGAAATGCCCACAAAAGGCAAATCTATAGATACAGCAAATTAGAGGTTGAAAGGGATGAAAGTAGGAACAGAGACTGACAGCAAGAAAGCAGGAGGGATCTTCTGGGATTGATAAACATATTGTAAAACTGTATTATGGTCATTACTGCACAGCTCTAAATATACTTTTAAAAATTACTGAATTGGGCTGGGTGTGGTGGCTTTCATCTGCAATCCCAGCACTTTGGGAGGCCAAGGCAGGCAGATCACCTGAGGTCAGGAGTTCAAGACCAGTCTGACCAACATGGTGAAACCCCGTCTCTACCAAATAATACAAAAATTAGCTGGGTGTGGTGGCATGTACCTATATAGTCCCAGCTACTTGGAAGGCTGAGGTGGGAGAATCACTTGAACCCTGGAAGTGGAGGTTGTAGTGAGTGGAATATCGCACCACTGCACTACAGCATGGGCAACAAAGTGAGACCCTGTCTCAAAAAAAAAACAAATTACCAAATTGTACACTTTAAATGAATGAATTTTATAGTAGTTAAGTATACCTCAATAATTTTTAAAAAACATAAAACACTCTCTGCAAGATACAAAACTAGACATCAACAAATGAAAAAACATTCCATATTCTGGAATAGGAGGATGTCAACTCTCTGTAATATAATCTACAAATGCAATCCCAATAAAAACACCATCCTAGACCTCCCCACCCCCAATCACCTCCATGTAAACAAACTGATTATAAAGTTCACTTGGAAGAATAAACAAACAACAGTATCTAGGAAAACATTACAGATTCTATAATTAAAAGAGTGTTCTTCCTGTACATGGACAGACAGAGCAATAAGACAGAGTAAAAACTCCATAAAAAGGCCCAAATGCATATGGAAAATTTAACATGTGACAAAAGTAGCATATTTCAAATCAACAGGAAAAAGATGCTAATGACCGGATTGGGGACAAATGGATAGTCACATGAAAAAAAAATTGGGTCCATTTTTCATATTATACATAAGAATAAACACCAAATGGATCTATGCTCTAAATGTTAAAAATGAATTAAGTACAAGGACTGGGGGAAAATGGGCTAATTTTGCTACAACTTTGGAGTGGAAAAAGTATTCCTAATTACGACTCAAAATCCAGAAGCAGTAAGAATAAAAGTTGATAAATATGACTTGTGGAAAAAAATGTCGGCCAGGCATGGTGGCTCACGCCTATAATCCCAGCACCCTGGGAGGTCGAGCAGGTGGATCACTTGAGTTCAGAAGTTCAAGACCAGCCTGGGCAACATTGCAAAATCCCGTCCCTACAAAAAAATTACAAAAATTAGCCGGGCGTGGGGGTGTGCACTTGTGGTCCCAGCTACTCAGCAGGCTGAGGTGAGAGGATCACTTAAGCGTGGGAGGCTGAGGTTGCAGTGAGCCGAGAAAGCAACACTATACTCCAACCTGGGTGACAGAGTGAGATCCTGTCTCAAGAAAAGAAAAAAAAGAAAAAAAAATTGGCATAAAAAGTATGTAAGTCAAGACACCATAATTAATTTGTGAAAAATGTGTGTATTATATAGGATTTATATAGCTAATATATAAAAAGCTTCTAAAAATGGACAGAAGAATGAAGACTAACATCCTGATATCAAAACAGGCAAAAAATAAAAACAAAAAAATATGAACAGACTGAACACAGGAAAAGAAATGCAAATGACCTAAGGTTTTTAAAACATATGAAAAGATACACATTACACATTTTAAAAAATAAAAGAAATACAAATTTAAAATGTACTGACATACTATTCCTCAGCTATCAGATGGACCAAAAACCCCCTAAAATCTGACAACATATTCTGTTGGAAAGATTTTTGAGAAAACAGGCATCCTTGCTGGTGAGCATTCAAAATGGTTACAATCACCATGGAGAAAAATGTGGCCATATCTTACAAAATAACATATGCACGTGTCCTTTATTCAACAACTGCCTTCTATAATTCTATCCCAAAGACACACTGGCAAAAAAAATATGAAATGACATATACAAAAAGCTATTTATTGCAGGAATTTTTTTTTTTTTTGAGACGGAGTCCCACTCTTGTCACCCAGGCTGGAATGCAGTGGCACAATCTCTAGATCTCGGCTCACTGCAACCTCCACCTTCTGGGTTCAAGCAATTCTCCTGCCTCAGCCTCCTGAGTAGCTGAGATTACAGGCGCAGCCACTACGCCCGGCTAACTTTTGTATTTTTAGTAGAGACGGAGTTTCACCATGTTGGTCAGACTGGTCTTGAACTTCTGACCTCATGATCCACCTGCCTTGGCCTCCCAAAGTTCTGGGATTAAAGGTGGGAGCCACCGCACCGGGTCAAAAAAAGCTGTTTATTGCAATGCTATTTATATTTAAAAAAAAAAAAAAAAAAGTCTGCAAACTGTTCATCAATAGGAGACTGGTTGAATACACTGGTACAACCATCCAAGGCAGTATGATGAAGCTTAACAACAAAAGGAATAAAAAGAAATGACACATACAGAGACACATACTTTCATTCCTCTACAGTATCTCTGTATACCCCAACAATAGTATATATTAAGTGAAAAAAGCAAGAGACACTTTTGAGTAAGAGAAGGGGGTCATATTTTGAGTTTATTTTTGAAGAAAAAAAAATGAAAGAATTAACCAAAACTAAAGACCTGAGTATATCTTGTTTTAAAGTTTTGCCTCTGAAGCCAGCTAAATGTTTTACATAATTTAAAAAGCAAAATTAAATTTTTTAAAAAATATCCTTTAAAAAGCCAACCCTGAAATAAATGAACCTAAATGCATGTGAAATTGGTGGCACAACCACACAGAAAACTGGCCAAGGGCAAAAAGGCACTATACAAAACAAAATACTTAAACTGTATTAATTAGAACTACTATATTAGGTTGGTGAAAAAGCAAGGGCAGTTTTGCCATTAAAAGTAATTTTTATGTTGAAACTAGTTCACTTATGTGTATGTATTTATGTTATATACAGGATAAGGCAAATAAGCAATGGTTAATATTATTAAGAATCAGAGTTTTCAGCATAAGAATACAAATATAAAACAACAACTTACATAAAAACCCTAATCCTAAACTTATAGTGGAAATATTCACTTAAAGATTTATTTTTTTCTAAATCTTTACATTCCTAGCTTTGTTAAAACAGTCAAAATGTGCTAGGCATGGTGGTTCACACCACACCTGTAATCCCAGCAAATGAGGAGGCTAAGATAGGAGGATAAGTTGAGGCCAGGAAGTTGAGACCACACTGGGCAATGTAAGAAGATCTCATCTCTAAAAAAAAAATTAAAATAGAATTGAAAAATTAGTGGAGCAAGACAGCATGTGTTGTCGTCCCAAGTACTCAGAAGGCTGAGGAAGGAGGATCACTCGAGCCCAGGAGGTCAAGGCTGCAGAAAGCTATGAGTGCACCACTGCTCTGCAGCCTAGGCGACAGAGTGAGACCTTGTCCCTTTAAAAAAAAAAAAAAAAATTAGGTTAAATTCAAAAAAGCCAAAAGCATTGGCAACCCAGTAGAACAAAAAACACCTTAATTCCCAGACTTTAGTCTCTATCACCTCCCAATAAAAGAAAATCGGGCCAGGTGCGGTGGCTCACACCTGTAATCCCAGCACTTGAGGAAGCTGAGACAGGCGGATCATGAGGTCAGGAGATCGAGACCATGCTGGCCAACACGGTAAAACCCCATCTCTACTAAAATACAAAAAGTTAGCCAGGTATGGTGGTGTGCGCCTGTAGTCCCAGCTACCCAGGAGACCGAGGCAGGGGAATCACTTAAACCCAGGAGGCGGAGGTTGCAGTGAGCCAAGATCACATCACTGCACTCCAGTCTGGCGAAAGAACAAGACTCTGTCTCCAAAAAAAAAAAGTCAGGAGTTCTTAAAGGAACAGCTGTTTCTAGGTCTGCGGCAGGAACTATAGATTAATCTGCACCAATCTGATATACCAGAGAGTAGGGAAGTTATCAAAGACCACTAGGATGACATCAAAAGGACAATGACCCAGTCTGAAGATGTTCCCAATGGCCAAAGATGAAATCATTTTAAAAAATATAAAAAGACTGCAACAAACTGAAATCCATCAAATATACTAAAATTCATGCATTCATGATACTGAAAACCAAAAACACCTCTTTGGATGCTGCTAGAATACCAAGTCATTCTGAGAAGTGGTAAATGAAGGAAGAAAATCAAGCATTCATCTCGCCTTTCCTGTATGAACAGAATTTCAGAATAACCAATTAGCTTATGAACGAAGTGTTCTTCCTTCATAGAAGAATCTCAGATAATAAACTTAAGCAAAGTGATAGAATTAGAATATCAAGGCTGGGAGTGGTGGCTCACGCCTGTAATCACAGAACTTTGGGAGGCCGAGGCACGCATATCACCTGAGGTTAGGAGTTTGAGACCAGCATGACCAACATGGAGAAACCTCATCTCTACTAAAAATACAAAATTAGCCAAGTATGGTAGCATAAGCCTGTAATCCCAGCTACTCGGGAGGTAGAGGCAGGGGAATCACTCGAACCCGGGGGACAGAGGTTGCGGTGAGCTGAGATCACATCTTTGCACTCCAGCCTGGGCAACAAAAGCGAAACTCCATCTCAAAAAAAAAAAAAAAAAAATCAGTATTTTGCAACCCCTAATATAATGAATCTGGGCAAGACCATTAATAACTGCTAAAAAACATTACAGAAAACAGTGAAGGGGAACTTTATAATGGAAGGATCAGAATGACACCTGAACCCTCTGATCAAGCTCCATATGTGACGCAACAGACAGCACATAGTATCACCAACAAAGTACTGCCGGGACTAAACTTGAACCTAATCAAGCTTTTAGACCTAACTATCAGTTTACAGAAACGATGCCATATATAAAATAGAATTAAACCATGTGTGTTGAAGTCTCTGTGAGTAAAATGATATCTACAATTGTTCTGAAACTCTCCAGGAAAAAAAAAAGAGGGGTTAGAAATGAAATAAGAATGGTGGAATGTCAACAACTGAAGCGAGATAATGAGTATATGGGGGAGTTCATTGCATATTTCGGTTTTTGTATATGTCTAAAAGTTCCCAAATAAAATCATAAAACCAAAAAAAAATAACTCAATGCTATTTTTCAAAAAGAGGGACAGAAGTATTCACAGCTTTAGATATAATTCCTGATCCTGGGACTCTACAATTCCAAGGGTTATCTTTTTAAGCAAACTTTTAAAAAAGCTTAAAAAGTCAATACAGTATGGACTACACATGGTAAACATATATATACAGCTACTGGATAATTTTTTAAGGCCCAATATAAGGTAAAATGACATCTGTAGTTTGAGACAAAGTTTCTAGTGATGCATCACTCATGGAGTCAGTAAGTGCCGTATCTCACACAAAGCAGATGAGGATCCTATGCTCTCAAAAATTGTGATGACTTAAAAAATGGTTCTAGCAATTACCAAGACGTCAATGTCTATGATGCTTGTGTGGATAAAATTATTTTCAGGAAGGGTGCGTAATAATCACTAATTCTAAATTAACATTTTTTCAATATTTTATATGTAAATAAGGTAATAAGACATATGACTATTTTAACAACAGCCTTAAAACTTCATATTTCAAAGCAAGATAGACAAAACTTCTTTTTCTCCTCAGTAGTAAAATGGGACTGACTTAAGCTCTCTTATTTAGGAGCATATTTGACATTTACATTTCCTTCAAGACTGAAGGAGATATAATCTACAATACCTATTAATTTTAAAGTTAATAAAGTATCAGGAAGTCCTCATATCCACAATTAATTGGGAAACCCAAGGTTTTAGTGCTACTAAATGTTAATTACTTCCAGTAAGGTTCTCTGAATAGATCCTAGAAATACATTACTAAAATTAACACCCATTCTCAAACCTAGCTTCTGTTAGGTTATTTTAAATATCTGAAGTTCTTGACAAATATTATAGGAACAAAACAGAATGTATAAATTATCAGCCTCACTGGCAACTGGGAAAAACTCAATGTCCAACAGGCTTGCTAATAGCCCAAGTAACATATCACTTCGGCTTTCTATAAAGAAAGTTATGTATAGAAATAAAGTTAAAATAATAAAAAATAAAGAGTTAAAGTTAAAAGCCAATTAATAATGGGACAGCAAAAAGGGAATATTTTCCAGAAATCTGCTGATTATAATCAATAAACTGGTTATGTGCAGTGGCTCACACCTATAATCCAGCACTTTGGGAGGCCGAGACAGGCAGATCACTTAAGCCCAGGAGTTTGAGATCAGCCTGGGCCACATGACAAAACCCTGTCTCTACAAAAAAAAAAAAAAAAATTTGTCATGTGTGGTTGCACACACCTGCTGCTGTCCCAGCTACTAAGGAGGCTGAGGTGGGAGCATCACCTGAGCCCAGGGAGGTTGAGGCTGCAGCAAGTCGTAATTGAGCCACTGCACTCCAACCTGGGCAACAGACAAGGCTCTGTCTCAAAAAGCAAACAAAACCAAACCACAAAGAACCACAAATAAACTGATGATGTAAAGTCAGTTAATTATATACAACTGTTGTGCCTTGGAGTGTTTTAAGATATTACAAAATACTTAAAATGTAGAACATTCTTCCATCAGTTTATTTCCCAATAGCCAATAAATATTGATGCACCAATATGGTTTGGCTGTATCCCCACCCAAATCTCACCTTGAACTGTAATAATGCCCACATGCCAAGAAGGGGCCAGGTGGAGAAAACTGAATCATGGGGGCAATTTTCCCACATACCATGTTCTCATGGTAGTGAACAAGTCTCATGAGATCTGATGATTTTATAAATGCGAGTTCCCCTGCACAAGCTCTCTCTCACCTGCTGCCATGTAAAATGTGACTTTGCTCCTCATTCACCTTCTGCCATGATTGTGAGGCCTGCCCCGCCATGTGGAATTGTAAGTCAATTAAACCTCTTTCCTTTACAAATCACACAGTCTTGGTCGGGTGTGGTGACTCACACCTGTAATTCCAGTCTTTTGGGAGGCTGAGGTGTGCAGTGGTTCTCTTGAGGCCAGGAGTTCGAGACCAGCCCAGCCATCATGGTGAAACCCAGTCTCTACTAAAAATACAAAAATTAGCCAGGCGTGGTGGCGCACACCTGTCATCCCAGCTACTCGGGAGGCTGAGGCAGGAAAGTCACTTTAACCCAAGAGGTGGAGGTTACAGTGAGCCCAGATTATACCACTGCACTCCAGCCTGGGCCACAGAGTAAGACTGTCTCAAAAAAATAATCAGAACGAATTACCCAGTCTCGGGTATGTCTTTATTAGCAACATAAGAATGAACTAATACAGTAAATTGGTACTAACAGAGTGGACCACTGCTGTAAAAATATCTGAAAATGTGGAAGCAACTTTGGAACTGGGTAACTGGCAGAGTTTGGAAAAGTTTGGAGAGCTCCAAAGAAGATAGGAAGATATGGGAAAGTTCGGAACTTCCTAGAGACTTGTTGAATGGCTTTGACCAAAATGCTGATAGTGATACGGACAATAAAGTCCAGGCTGAGGTAGCCTCAGATGAAGACAAGGAACTTCTTGGGAACTGGAATAAATGGGTCACTCTTGCTATGCAAAGAGACTGGCAGCATTTTGCCTCTGCTTTAGAGGTCTGTGGAACCTTGAACTTGACAGAGATGATTTAGGGTATCTGGCAGAAGTAATTTCTAAGAGCAAAGCATTCCAGAGGAAGAAGAGCACAAAATTAAAATTTGCAGACTGACAATATGATAAAAAAGAAAAACCCATTTTCTGGGGGAGAAATTCAAGCCAGCTACAGAAATTTGCATAAGTTATGTGGAACTAAATATTAACAGGTATAACTACCCAATGCCTGTACCATCATTGTATCTAGGAACTAACTTGCTTCTAATTTTACAGGCTCATAGGCAGAAGGGACTTGCCTTGTCTCAGATGAGACTTTGGACTGTGGACTTCTGAGTTAATACTGAAATGAGTTAAGACTTCAGGGGACTGTTGGGAAGGCATGATTGGTTTTGAAATGTGAGGACATGGGATTTGGGAGGGGCTGGGGCAGAATGATATGGTCTGGCTGTATCCCTACCCAAATCTCACCCTGACTTGTAATAATCCCCATGTGTCATGGACGAGGCCAGATGGACATAATTCAGGTAGGCAATTTTCCACATACCAGGTTCTCATGGTAGTTAGTAAGTCTCATGAGATCCGATGGTTTTATAAATGGGAGTTCCCCTGCACAAGCTCTCTCTTGCCTGCTGCCATGTAAGACGTGACTTTGCTCCTCATTCACCTTCTGCCATAACCGGGAGGCCTCCCCAGCCATGTGGAACCCCTTTCTTTTAAAAATTACCCAGTCTCAGGTATGTCTTTATTAGCAGTGTGAGAATGGATTAATAAATGCACATTGTAAGAAAAAGTTGTCCCAGAAGCTCCAGACTAACTAATACCCAATCATCCATACAAATCATATCAACATTTAGTAAATAAGTCAAATTAAAAGTTCAGACATTACAACTCTATCCAGAAAGCCTGAGTTCAAGTTCTAGTTCTACCATTTGAATTACCTAAGACTTTTTGCCAAATCACTTTATTTGAATCACTCAAAATATGACTAGGAAATAACCTATCTCCTAAGAATCTAAGGAAGTTAATTATTTGAAAGAGTTGAGATTTCTTGACAATCAAGTTAAGTCCCATTAATATTTCAGTTTAACTATTCTGAAAATAGTTTTTTAAAAATCATTCCAAACTGATTTTCCAAATGTTTCATCTGTAATATGAGTGTGACGATAATGGAATCCATCTCATATGAGTACTGGAAGGATTCAATGAGAATACACATAAAATAGAACATTACTAGCACAGAGTAAGCACTCAACCAGTGTTAGGTATTTTTATTACCAGCATGATATTAGCATCGAGGAATTTAATGCAAACTTCTTGGAGGGCATTCTGGTAACAATAGCTAACAACACTTTCAATGCATATACCCTCTGAAACACTTTTAGAAATTATTCCTTAAGATACACTTACATAGGTGTACAAAATGCAAGCTCAAGTTTGCTCAATGCAGCAAATATTCACTGCCAAAAGCTGATTAAATACATTATGGAACAGCCATACAAAGGGAATACTATGCAAATGTCAAAAAGAATGAGATAACTATACATGGTGATATAAAAAGAGTCACATTATTTATCCTTGAATAGGCTTTCACATTTTCTAAGGGAGATAAGAAACTACTAATAGTGATTACTTCTGGGTAATAGTAAGACTGGAGGATATGAAGAACAGATAACCTTTTATCTTCTATTTTAAACTTACTAGATACTTTTAAAATTCCCGTATCATGTGAATATTATTAAATCATTATTTTTTTTAAAAAATAGTTTACAGAAATCACTTGTCTAGAAACCAGAAAACACTGGGTGTTCTTGGTTTCAACATTTTGGATTTCTGTTTCTAATGTTTGAGGGTAATGTCTGAAAATAATGTAATTAAAATAATGTAATCCTTCCAAGAAAGGCAGTAAAAAAAAAATTGCTACAATAATTATTAAATAAGATTTTTAAATGCATTAAATTTGGACTTCTCTTTAATACTTGGGACTATATGAACCCCTGGCACTGATAATGACATTCAATTACTATATTCTCATTCCCCTATAAACATCAGCTCCTTAGAACTTCTGCTCCACATCAATCATCCTGTCTCATTAACTTCAAGCACAAATTGAGCTCTGCTGTTCTCGCTCCCAAAACCAGTACGTGCACATTCTGACCACCTGAGAAAAAAGTGACAATTAAGCAAGACAACCCCTCATTTCCCTTATTTTCAGGAAACCTCTGGGAATGGTTATTCTACACTCTTCTCAGCTGGCTATACATGATCAAAATGAACTTTTCTCAAAAAAGTATTTGTGTAGGTTAAAACTGATCTGAACATGGCCAAGCCTAAGATTAAGAACAAGGTTACTGGTTTTAGGATTCTGGCAAAAATAGAAAAATGAAAATGAAAAAGGAAAGAAATTCGTGGAAAAGGAAGGGACTCATAAATAAGAAGAGAAGAAGAAATGGCACATCCAAAAGTAGACTAGCAAGCCCTGACCTTAACAGGCAAGACATAAGGTAAAACTGAGAAAGCTTATGTTAGTATTAGAAACCATGACCTAGCTAACCCTTTAGAAAGCTCCCCCTAAGCCCACTGCCCTATTCACTAATTTCACAAGAAATTAATCTTTTCCCTCAGTTCAGACAGCTCTTCAATGCTCACTTCAACAGCTCCCTTTAAATCACAACTGTAAAAGTGATGCATTATCTTAGGATGGTCTGTATATATGGAACATACATTTCAGGACTGTCTGCAAATAAACTTATTCTACCTACATATCACATTTACTGTGTGTGTGTGAGAGAGTGTCGGTGCGCATGAGCAAGGGCACATATGCGCAAGAGCACTGACAGGAAATAGTCCCTATCCAATTTTAATTGATGTATTGTATGCACTGTCAGGACTAAAAGTCTCTGGGTTCTAGTATTAGAATAAAAGTTATTACTCAAATACCTGAAATTATTTTTCAACTATAAAGAACATGATAACAGCAAACAACAAGAACACAGCACTTAAAGAAAAAATATTGAGAGGCCAAGGCAGGTGGATTGCCTGAGCTAAGGAGTTCAAGACCAGCCTGAGCAACTTGACAAAACCCATCTCTACAAAAAATACAAAAATAAGCCAGGTGTGGTGGTGTGTGCCTATAGTCCCAGCTACTTGAGAGGCTGAGGTGGGAGGACGGCTTGAGCCCAGGAGGTGAAGGTTGCAGTGAACCAAGATTGCATCACTGTACTCCAGCCTGAGCAACAAAGCCAGATGCTGACTCAAAAAAAAAGAAAAAATAATATTAACCAGTCTCTTTTAGTTACTAGAACTGTTCTTACTATGGTTGAATCCATCATACAGGGAGCTGAAAAAGTATTAATAAAAGTCAAGCATATTAAAGAAACACAAGGAAAAAAATGCGTGCCATAAATTAAGAACACATATAAAATATAATCTAATATGTATAAAATGTATCTAAATAAAGCTAGGTGCGGTGGCTCATGCTTCTAGTCCCATCATTTTGGGAGGCCAAGGCAGGCAGATAATTTGAGGTCAGGAGTCAAGACTAGCCTGGCCAACATGGTAAAACCCTGTCTCTACTAAAAATACAAAAATTAGCTGGGCATGGTGGTGGGTGCCTGTAATCCTGGCTACCTGGGAGGCTGAGACAAGAGAATTGCTTGAACCTGGGAGGCGGAGGTTGCAGTGAGCCGAGATTGCGCCACTGCACTCCAGCCTGAGGGACAGAGTGAGACTCTGTTTCAGAAAAAAAAAAAAAAAAGGAATAAATGGCTATTCCCCCAAAAAACTCTGACTTATTTTTGTCACTAGAAATTTTTTTTAATTTTTATCTTAGCATTGGAGTCATGGTTTAATACTGCAATTGATAATTTATATGGCTTAAAAATAAAAGTTAATAGAGCCTGATAGTAATTTTAAATAAAATCAGTAAGACACAAACAAAAAATTAAGCACATATACAATGCAATCGGTTCCATGTTTTACTCAGCTTAAACATTTTTACCTGAGGGAACAGCTGAATTGTTTTGGTGGTTTTCACTGGCAGAAACAAACAAATCTTCTTCTCCTTCAGTTGATGAGCTAGAAGAGGATTCGCTGCTGAGGTCATTCTCACTGGAACTACTAGAACTAGGTAGCAAGGCATATTTTCTTCGCGCTAACACTTCTCGTTTCTTCCTCTGCATTAATATCCTTTCTTTTTGTTTCTGTGTCCTCTGTGAGGAATTATTTTTTACAAATCTCTTTCTGCATGGAAGTCTCCGTAATGAACTGCTATGTAAACAGGGTCTTTTCATTAACAATCCTGATACAGATTCTGTCTCAGTCCGAGGCCACTTATGAGACCGTGCACTATGGCTTCTACTTTTAGCACTCAAAATGGTCTGGGAATGTCTTACAGGGACTTCTTTATCCTCATCTGAAGTCACAGTATCAGAATCTCCAAAATGCAGACTAGATGAAGGAGAAGAAAGACAATCACTAAAAGAGGAATCATTATCTTCATCACTTGGTGCTCCTAGGTGTTGCCTCAGTCCTAATATTCCCTGGTTTTCTTTAACACAATTCTGCACATACGAAGGGCCAGCCTGCTGGCTTTTGCGTTTTTTCCTCACAACGACACTTTTTTCTTGTTCTTGCTGGTTACCATTCATGTCCTTCTCTTGTTTTTGAGAATCATCACAAAGGTGAGAGAATTCATTCCCCACTTTACTATTAATCATCTCAACTCCTGCAGGAAAACTTTTGGCTGCCCCAATGGGCTCTGGATGCAAAAGGATCCCTTTCAGACTCTCCTGTGTCTTTGGTGCATCAGAAGGAATCTCACTCTTCATATCCACTTTTAAGGTGTAGAGCTCGTTATATTCAGGAGTCCATTGAGACATGGGAAACTTTAAGGAAAGCCTAGAAGACAAAATTAGATATTTAAAAGAATTTTAATGTGTTTTATTATACTATTTAACTGAAGAGTTCTCAAATTCCACCAAGAAGATCCCTTATAAAGGCAGAACTGTCTTTTCCTCATCAGTGCACAAAATGTGTTATGAATTATTTTACTGTTCTTATAAAACATTTTTCTCTGGTCACTCTACTCATGCACCCAATTTTTAGAAATACAGTAAATATAGAGCATAAGCCTACTTAAAAACTTCTATTAATCAAAAACTGATCTTGTTGCATATCTTACTACCTTCAGCAACATAACATATTTGGTCAAATCAAACAATTACTTCAAAACCTATTTCAGTGAAATATAGACAAAAGGATTCGAATTCAAAAGACTAGTCAACATGTTTTACTCCTGGTATGACATTTTTAACTGGTTATTAAATATTTCTGTACATCTAGATGGTTACATTAGATTGATACTATTAATAATGAGCTAATGAATATAAGCTTCTCTTTTCTATGTTTTTTTCCTTCATACCATTCTATTAATTCTCTAATGAGAATCTGAATTCTCCTGATAATAGGCACAACTACTGCATTTCAGTTTTAGATACAGAAAGATTACAGCCAAGACTTTGGGCTGCTAAAGATTATTCAGTTAAATAAACAGTACAGCAGAATATAAAATCAAACTTTGTACAGCTAATCTATCTAAATCATTCAACATCTTAAATTACGAGCTGCCAAAAGGAGATATGAATTTAAAGCATTTACATCAATGCAATGTACATATAAAAATAACTTAAAATTAGTAAATAGCATGACAAAATGAAACATATTCATCAGAAAGGCAGTTACTGTGACAAACGAAGAGCTTCACTGGTGTAAAATATGAGTAAACACTGTTAACATATTTTTAACAAGTTTTTATTAAGTATAGCATACACATATAGTCTAAGTTTATAGATCAATGAACACTAACAAAATGAACACCTCTATGTAACTGGCAAACAGATAGAGAAACAACATAACCAGCACCCTAGAAATCCTCTTGCCATTACTACAGCCCACCGAGTTGTTAACCACTATTGTAACTTCTGACACCATAGATTTGTTTTGCCCATAAAATACATTTTTTAAACCAGTTCCTAAAAAGCGAGTAAAACAGCTGTTTTGTAAGCAAGTATTTTCCCTCTCTACAAATGGGTTACAGAAATATATAATCTTACAGGTCTCCCATGTTACTGTAGTATACAACTTTATTATCAGAACAAATGACAATAATTAAGGCATAGAATGGCCTATTCCTACAAAAAGCTATCAAAACCACTATCTTCTTTTATTCTTATTTACAAGGACAGGCAGTGCTGTATCCAAGATCAGCCATCAAGCCCTATCTGTAGTTCAGCAGGATCAGTGATAAACCAGGAACACAAAGATGAGTGAACATGAGCATGGCAATGAGCAAATTACAGAAGGCAGCCAGTCAGACAAGGATCATTTTAATTAAAGGCAAGAAAACAGAAGTCACAATAAAACACAGGTACATGTGATCTAAGAGTTGAACGGGATCAAATAGGATGGCTATAATAAAGAAGACAGGTAATAACAAGTGTTAGAGAGGATGCAAAAAAGGCCGGGCGCGGTGGCTCAAGCCTGTAATCCCAGCACTTTGGGAGGCTGAGATGGGCGGATCACGA